>NC_059385.1:1477500-1785000 GCF_019703515.2 Myxocyprinus asiaticus | reverse complement strand
TATGTTTATTCTGGTATCGTACACTTACCCCATAGACTTCCATTGTAAGTGCATTAATGTAAACATGTTTTCCATTCTTTTTATACATCAAGGGATGAATCTGTCACCGCTTGTCAAAGATGCTGTCAATAGAGCTTAACTTAATAATTAACCTGGAATATTCCAGACACAGTGTCGTTACACTCACCTCTCTTGAAGTCTAGGAGGAACCAGCGGTAACAGAAGTAAAAGTGTGTGTAATCTCCGTTCTGCTGCATGAGCTCGAACAGTTCAGAGTCCAGAATCTAAACAGGTTTTATAGACAAATTAAATGAGCCAGACACACCAACTGGGACATCAGCGGTATATATAGAGTATATATGTGTTAGTTTAGGATGTGCATGGGATTCTGTGTAAAACCTGGATAAGTGAGCGCATGTTGGCAAAGTGCGTGTCCATAGCGCCACCGTGAGGAAAGTTCTGATTCATTCTCTTCATGAGCTCTGTGAAGCAGCTGAAAGCCATCGCCTCTGATTTGAAACAATAAGGAAGAGACTATTCAGACACGTGGAATAAAACACTGTGGGATGTTTTGCGTGTTTAGCAACTTGGCGTATTAGAGGCCGTTCAGACCGAATGCATTCTCGTGCACAACAAATAGAACAGAACGCCGGTGTCTGAAAAACATGTCAATCCTGTGTGAGACCTTCGTCAAATGACGTCCATCTAGTGCAGGTTTACGTAGAAAATGGATAAAAGACATGCAAAAATGTGCTTGGTGTATAAAGTCCCTTAATGTAGAATTTAACTGACGTGCGTTCACAAATGTGTGTAAATCTATTACTTTGTACATGGTTCTGAACAAGTCGGAACTATCCATTTGTATATACAATACAACATATAGAGCTCACTATAATTAGTGAGGTACAAAAATAGTGTAGGTCTTTATATTAACATACCATCATCCAGAATGACCAGCAGGGGTGCAAGTAAATCACACATTCCCTGGACATAACCGATGTCAAGATGCTGCCACACATAACTGACAGAAAGAAATCGAACGTAGAACATCAACGCAATGGTGTAGATATATTTCTTTAACTCAAGGTTTACATGTCAAGAATATACGGTGTATTTTACCTGCACATGATGTTGCGTAGTTTCTCGAGGTTGGCCGGAGTGAAATACCAGTAGTTTCTATCACATCGCTGGACGTCTTTGTCAATACGGTGTAGATTGAGTGTGTACAGGTCTACTAGCTCTTGCTGCTCACCGGTAAAGACAATACCAAAAAAAAGAGAAATTGAAAACATGTTAACATTGTGATTTCCAGGCCTGGAAAAGTCATGGAAATTAATCGAAAAATTATGGAAATTATTATAGAGAATATACATTTTTCTAGTTATGCTCTGCTCTAATAGATTTACTTTTGGTCCACATTCAGATCTCAGGATGGTTGCTCAATTGTCTCATTGGAGATGTTTAAACTAAATGACCAATATATGTTTGAATCGATTAATTCCCTACATGATCACATGGGAAGTCGGCATGTTGTTTCCGAGAGTTCCAGTTCCCTAGAATCGGCCACATTATGCCGACACACCCACAAGGTCCAACTCCAATCAGACATTTTTGCATCGGATCCAGCGAGTTTACCTTCCCACTGGAAGCACGTTAGATCAGCAGCGTGGGAGACCCAATTTGGGATTCTGCGTTGATTCCAGGAAGTAATCGTGTTTGCATAATCAGTAACGAGCACGATTCGGAGGTTGCATTTTTACCTCTTACATGTAATTTTTTCTCCATTGATGGGTAGGTTTAGGTCTGGGGTTTGGGTTGGGGTGTACAGTTTCTAATATAAACATTCCTCTTCACTGTATTACAGTCTGTCCAGCTGAAAACAACTTGCTTCGTAACTCACTTTTGGTACCCCTCTGTGGACATTTCACACTGAAAAATGGAGCCCATACGGCCAACAACACTTATCACTTTGGCCACTACGGACAGTGTTTCAAATTTCATTAAGCCTGATTTTAGCTGAAAAAAGTCAACCAAGTGTTTGATTAAAAATTAGGCCTTTCAAAACAGATTGATTTTCCAGTTAAAAAATGATCGGTTCTTAATTTAAACGATCCCAATATTGATTCATAAAAACAAAAACATGCGTGGACATTGTATTTTGGCTTCGGTATACGCAACGCATAATTTAGATGAATTAAAACCGATTGAATACTGTTTACAAGACTCTACACTGTCATTTAAGGGTTAAACTTTTGATGCACCGAGTCACGTGACACAACAGCATGACGTCGATTTCTGTTAAGCGCTCCTATGGGCGCAGGGCCAACAAAAGTGCCTCTGGTAAAAACCTCTTTAAGTTTTTTCATTGAAACCTGTTTGGTTGTAAAGAGTAGCATCTCTAGTTCGTTTGATATGCCGCTTTAAAAAATCCATTCATGGGGCCTGGGTATCTCAGCGAATATTGACGCTGACTACCACCCCTGGAGTCGTGAGTTCAAATCCAGGGTGTGCTGAGTGACTCCAGCCAGGTCTCCTGAGCAACCAAATTGGCCCGGTTGCTAGGGAGGGTAGAGTCACATGGGGTAACCTCCTTGTGGTCATGATTAGTGGTTCTCGCTCTCAATGGGGCATGTGGTAAGTTGTGAGTGGATCGTGGAGAGTAGCATGAGCCTCCACATGCTGTGAGTCTCCGCGGTGTCATGCACAACGAGTCACGTGATAAGATGCGCAGATTGACGGTCTCAGACGAGGAGGCAACTGAGACTTGTCCTCCACCACCCAGATTGAGGTGAGTAACCACGCCACCACGAAGACCTACTAAGTAGTGTGAATTGGGCATTCCAAATTGGGAGAAAATGGGGATAAAAAAAATAAATCTATTAATTTTTCACGTGTTAGCACGCTGATAAAGATGAAGTCCACATATGTGGAAAATGGGACCATATTCTCTCAAAAAACATCTTTCAGCATTAACACATCTGTGGGTCGTTTCGCTTCATTTTAATATAAATTTTTTTATATTTTATTTTGTTATCACTGTACAATACGGTTCTATTCATCAACATTTGTAAATGCATTCCTATATATTTACTGTGCATATTGAGAATAAATGTATTCATGCAAAAGCTGAAAAATTTTGCTTTCAGAGTCTTTATATGGAGTTAGGATGAAAATAAGGTGTGTTTCTAACTGTTCTGAGACCAGTGCAGACAGACAGCACACTGGAGGTTAAGTCATTCACTAAATAGGGAGCAAGGGAGCATCCTATAGCTCTCTATGCAGTTAAGTGCATTCACTCCTAAAATCTGATCAAAAGTTCAGTTTCAGGTTGCAGATGATGTTTGAATCACTCATGAGACAATGAGTACATAGATTCATAATTTTATAATGCAAAATGTTATTTTAACATGGTTGGCAGTGACTGGATGATGCTGGACATTACTTTAAATCAGAATTACTTATTCAGCTTCATAGAAATTCAGCTGTAATGTCTATAACATCTCAAAAGCATGAATCTTCGGGTCTCAGGAGGTTAATGGTGCACTCGGTAATTATTTCCTCATTAAAAAAAGTTGTACTCCTTAAGAAATGAATTGATATTTTGAAACATATATATACAGTATGTATAGTGTATAATCATGAACACTTTCATGAGATGAAAACTCCAGTCATAAAAGCTGTTTTATTCTACATGGAGAGGGTCCCCTCATGAGGGCTGCCATGTTAGAATCACATGACCAGCCAAATACTACTCGCTTAATCTCAGTAACCGTCTTGTTATTGGACACTTTCAATCATGGATGAAATTAATCATGGCTGACTATGAATAGTTCATTTCTACATTGGCATTGGTAACAGAAAACTTTTGCATTTGAATGACGCTGCATCCACACCACTAGGTGTCAGTGTCCATGACGACGTGCCTAAAAAATTACTGAGCGCACCTTTAATGGAAATACAGTCATTTATGCCTAAACTGAACGTAAACAGCAGGATAAAAATATCTGATTTGAAGTGTAAATGCAGCTTAATAGACCTGCCGCTGACTTGTATGTTGTTAATATTAATTAATCGCTCACTGCTCTTGGCTGGATAATTTTAGTAGCTTTAAAACAAATTGCTGTATTATAATCATACAGTAAAGACCAGTAACTTAAGTAGTTTTATTTAACATTTCCAAACTTTTTATATACTTTATATACATTTAAATACTTGATACTGCTGTTGAAAACTTCAATCACTGTTTTCTTCATTTGTATCTTTGTTCTATTGTTTTTATTTGTTCTATTGTTTGAAATTTGTTTCTTTGTTCTGACTTGATTACTTATCTTGAATAATTTGATAACTTGAAACAATGTTTACTCAGATTAGTTATTATTTTGTTGAGGTATCGAAACTGGGATTGAGAGTCATCATGTTGCTTTCATAGATAGGAAAAATGGACATTTTAACTGAAATATACACTGCGAAAAACTATTTTTCTTACTGAGTATTGCTTAACAAAATATCTAAACAGGCATAAAAATAAAAAAAAAATACTTGATAGGCAGAATTAAGAAAAGTCTTGTTTTTAGAGAACTGTAACCAAATTTGGTGGGTTTAATCCTTAAAACAAAACAAACAAAAAAGAATTTGCCAGAAGATTTAACAAAAATAAACTTGTTTTGCCTTTGAATCATGTTTTGTTTCTTACCTTATTGGCAAATAGTCTTTTCTTGTTACTTTTCTTTCAGCGTTACCAAATTTTGTACGATTTCTCTAAGAACAAGGCTTAATATCTTAATGTCATTTTGCTTCTCAAGTAAATGTATCTTTTTTTTTTCTTCCCTTTTCTCCCCAATTTGGAACGCCCAATTCCCAATGTGCTCTAAGTCCTCGTGGTGACGTAGTGACTCGCCTCAATCTGGGTGACGGAGGACGAATCTCAGTTGCCTCCGCGTCTGAGACCGTCAATCCACGCATCTTATCACGTGGCATGTTGAGCGCGTTACCATGGAGACATAGCGTGTGTGGAGGCTTCACTCAATTCTCCGCGGCATCCACCCACAACTAACCACGCGCCCCACCGAGATCGAGAACCACATTATAGTGACCACGAGGAGGTTACCCCATGTTACTCTACCCACCCTAGCAACCGGCCCAATTTGGTTGCTTAGGAGACCTGGCTGGAGTCACTCAGCACACCCTGGATTCAAACTTGTGAACTCCAGGTGTGGAAGTCAGCATCAATACTCGCTGAGCTACCCAGGTCCCCAAGTAAATGTATCTTGTTTTAAGAATGTTTAGATATTTTTACCGGAAAATAAGACAAAAATACTCATTAAGAATTTTTTTTTTTGCAGTGCACCCAAATTAATCAGGATTGAATCAAATCGAATTGAAATTGGAATCAAATTGGCAAATCTGCTGCGATACCCAGCCCTCATTAAAGTAGTCTTTGGTGATCTCACGATATTAAACTGAGAATTCTTCTGCGACTGTAGGTGATCTTACTGAGTAAGTGGTCCCAATTGACGACACCGGAGATGCTATGACGTTACTGTGTTCTCCTGTGACTGCCAGAGAGTCTGGATTGGGAAATAAGTTCTCCATCTCCGGTTCTTCCTCGGAGAGCGCAGATTCCGTTCCCTCCGGGCTCATGTTCACACCGGGCTCCAAGCAGAGCTCCAAAGCTGGCATTCGCATGGCCAATATCTCCCCAGAGGCGGACACCGCAATGGGACGAGCCAATGTAAGAGGCGTCCTCAATATGTTACACTCCAATGGCATGTGAACTACAGACGAAGAAATCTCCTCCATTTCCAAGGCTGAAGGCGAGTCGTCGGACATGTCTGAAGATTGTTTTGATAGCGAGGTGATCGGACCACAGCTTTCTGACTCTGATTCGGTCAATTGTTTGATTATTGATGTGGCTCTACTGCGATCAGAATCCCAGCGAGTCATTTGTGGTGTAGTGGAGTTTTCAGCATCCGTTGGATTGTTTGGCTCAGATGAACGTTCAGAGACGTTTGTAGAAATTTTCTCCTCAGGGTTGCTGGTCATCTCAGAGGTTCTGTGTTCACCTAAAGCTTCAGGTTTGTTTTCATCTCTTTGAGAGATTTTGACGTCCTCTTTCAGGTCTGGATCACTACATTTGGAGTCAGTGTCTTTGCTTTCCTCAACTTCTAAATCTGTCGTCTGGTCAGTCTTTGATCTTGTGTTGTCTTCTAGAGACGTTGAAGTAACACATCCCCCAACCATGATCATTTCTTCAATTGGATCTTTTGATGATTGAAGTTCACACTCATTTTCATTGTCATCAGAAGGTTTTCTGGCTTCAGTTTCAGGGCGGGGCTGCATTTTAGGTTCAGTGATTCCTGCACCTTCAGTTGCATTTTTTGAGTTTGGGTCTTCTTCGGAAACTACTGACTTGTGTGTTTCAGTCCTACATGATTCTTCAGCATCAGAGGTTTGTGGTTTGCCACTTACTGGAGGTTTAACCACCTCAACGTCAGAAATAATGCTCTCTGTTTGTGAAATGGCAGTATCTTCCTTCGCTGTGTCCCGAGTGGTGGAGATGTTTTGCAATATCTCCTCTTTAGACTTTGGAGGAATATCGGTGTGAACTTCAGACGGAACCTCTGAGGTCGAAGCCGACGGTTCTTGAGCTGTGGTTTTGGGTCCAGACTCTTGTGTTGAAGTCTCCTCGGTGCTCGGAGAGCAGTCTGACATACCGGAAGTCACGGAGAAGTTACGAGATGATGGATGGCCAGAGTCCGGAGAACTAGTGCGGTTTGGGAGTGCTCCATTGGGAATTTTGGGCTGCGGCTTCTCATCTTTTGGTTTAGGCTCAGATTCAATTGGGTCCACCTCATCAACAGACCCAAATACCTGTAGAGGGTCAAATAGATAAAATGTGAGATGAATTTCAGCATATGGTTTTGTTAACTTTGAGCACTTTAAGCTCTGTGGTATTTTAAAAAGTGAAGCTTTCTTAAAACATTTTTCACATTTTCACTAAATGTTTGAATTTGTTTACTAATGATATCCAATAGTGTCTGTACATGCATCACAGCAGATTTATGTCCTTTTTGTAATGAACATTCCCACCATAGTGTCATTTCCAGCACATCTAAAATTCTGTATTGTTCTAAATAGAATTATGTGCTGGAAATGAAGCTGATGGAAATGACATTTTTAATGACATCCTTTGTCTTGCTAAGGCTAATTTCATTGCTAACATTTAATGTCTTCCTAATAAACACAATTAAATAATATTTTCACACTTTTTGCATAATTTGGCAAAATCACAGCTTGATTGGAAATGATGATTAAATATTAGTATTTTTATTTTAAAATATAATTAAATAAATATTATATTAAAATCTAATTATATATAATTAATTATATTATTATTTTATATTAAAACATATTATATATATATATATATATATATATATATATATATATATATATATATATTCTGCTCACACATGATAATTCCCTTGATTTTTCTTTGTTTTGTCTCATGTTTCATGCTCTTCACAGGTTGGTTAACAAGTACACTAACTTTTGAAAAAACTTTATTAGGGGCAAAATTGTTTGGAGTGCTGGAAATGATGCCACAACAGTGAGACAATTTATAGAAATTATTTTTACACAAAAATATTGAAAAGGTTTATTAAATTATAATAGTTTAAAACATGTAATAATTTGTATTCTTATAATGGATTTTGATACTTTAATATTAGTCTGGGTAAAACAGTCAAATATTTACATAAAAGACATTTGAAAAGTACCAAAAATAAATGATAAAGCCCAGTTAAAATGTTCTAATATATATACAGTATATATACATACAGTGCATCCGGAAAGTATTCACAGCGCTTCACTTTTTCCACATTTTGTTATGTTACAGCCTTATTCCAAAATGGATTAAATTCATTATTTTCCTCAAAATTCTACAAACAATACCCCATAATGACAACATGAAAGAAGTTTGTTTGAAATCTTTGCAAATGTATTAAAAATAAAAAACGAAAAAAATCACATGTACATAAGTGTTCACAGCCTTTGCTCAATACTTTGTTGAAGCACCTTTGGCACCAATTACAGCCTCAAGTCTTTTTGAGTATGATGCTACAAGCTTGGCACACCTATTTTTGGGCAGTTTCTCCCATTCTTCTTTGCAGGACCTCTCAAGCTCCATCAGGTTGGATGGGGAGCGTCGGTGTACAGCCATTTTCAGATCTCTCCAGAGATGTTCAATCGGGTTCAAGTCTGGGCTCTGGCTGGGCCACTCAAGGACATTCACAGAGTTGTCCCGGAGCCACTCCTTTGTTATCTTGGCTGTGTGCTTAGGGTCGTTGTCCTGTTGGAAGATGAACCTTCACCCCAGTCTGAGGTCCAGAGCACTCTGGAGCAGGTTTTCATCAAGGATGTCTCTGTACATTGCTGCATTCATCTTTCCCTCGATGCTGACTAGTCTCCCAGTTCCTGCCGCTGAAAAACATCCCCACAGCATGATGCTGCCACCACCATGCTTCACTGTAGGGATGGTATTGGCCAGGTGATGAGCGGTGCCTGGTTTCCTCCAGACATGACACTTGCCATTTAGGCCAAAGAGTTCAGTCTTTGTTTCTCATGGTCTGAGAGTCCTTCAGGTGCATTTTGGCAAACTCCAGGCGGGCTGTCATGTGCCTTTTACTGAGGAGTGGCTTCCGTCTGGCCACTCTACCATGCAGGCCTGATTGGTGGAGTGCTGCAGAGATGGTTGTTCTTCTGGAAGGTTCTCCTCTCTCCACAGAGAAATGCTGGAGCTCTGTCAGAGTGACCATCGGGTTCTTGGTCACTTCCCTGACTAAGGCCCTTCTCATTTACAATTATGCATTTGGCAGACGCTTTTATCCAAAGCGACTTACAGTGCACTTATTACAGGGACAATCCCACTGGAGCAACCTGGAGTTAAGTGCCTTGTTCAAGGACACAATGGTGGTGGCTGTGGGAATTGAACCAACAACCTTTTGCTTACCAGTTCAGTGCTTTAGTCCACTATGCCACCACCACTCCCATCTCCCCCGATCGCTCAGTTTGGCCGTGCGGCCAGCTCTAGGAAGAGTCCTGGTGGTTCCAAACTTCTTCCATTTATGGATGATGGAGGCCACTGTGCTCATTGGGACCTTCAATGCTGCAGAAATGTTTCTGTACCCTTCCCCAGATCTGTGCCTCGATACAATCCTGTCTCGGAGGTCTACAGACAATTCCTTGGACTTCATGGCTTGGTTTGTGCTCTGACATGCACTGTTAACTGTGGGACCTTATATAGACAGGTGTGTGCCTTTCCAAATCATGTCCAATCAACTGAATTTACCACAGGTGGACTCCAATCAAGTTGTAGAAACATCTCAAGGATGATCAGTGGAAACAGGATGCACCTGAGCTCAATTTTGAGTGTCATGGCAAAGGCTGTGAATACTTATGTACATGTGATTTTTTCGGTTTTTATTTTTAATAAATTTGCAAAGATTTCAAACAAATTTCTTTCACGTTGTCATTATGGGGTATTGTTTGTAGAATTTTGAGGAAAATAATGAATTTAATCCATTTTGGAATAAGGCTGTAACATAAAAAAATGTGGAAAAAGTGAAGCGCTGTGAATACTTTCCGGATGCACTGTATGTATATATATATATATATATATATATATATATATATATATATATATATATATATATATATATATAAGGGTGGGACTTGATTTTACCCCTCAGTATTTGATTGGATCATGAAATATCAGTCTATGTTTATATTGGTTAATATAAAGAAAATAAATACAGATATGTAAGAAAAATCACAAATGAGATCTCTTTAATGTCTTAATTATTTCTCCTTGACAGCAGTGAGATTAAAGTGAGACTTTCTTCTCAGATGCTTCTCTTGAAAAACACGTGTCTTTTCTCAAGTTTCAGAAGAGATCTCAACAACGTCTCAGATTTGCCAAGATATCAAAGTCAGAGATCTCAATATGAACTCAAATTCTTCCAAGAGCAAATGATGCTATCCACATCCATTTTATTTAAGAAACAAGTCCATGCTAAAAGGAATTAGGGACTTCATCAAGTCTTGTGAGCTCTGAAAGAGCAACCTCTGAGCAATGGCATTGTCCTCTGGGTCGGGTCAATTTTGAGTTCATGTTGTTTTTAATGCATGATTAATATCTCACCTGAGTGCTGCTGTTGGAGTCGCTCTTTGAACAAGCGTGACTGTGTTTATCCGAACTGCTGCTCTGCGACGACTGGAGAGAGAAGCACAAATGCATTAAACGCGTTAAATATATCTGCATGGAATCGTCAGGTTATATCTACAACTTCCTGGTGGTTCCCAGCACATCCGATATGTGTAGGTGGATACAAGCCTAAACATTTACATCCGTGCTGATGGTGGAGTCGTGGCACGATTCGCGGTCCACGCTAGCACCCGACGCACATTTAGCGAGAGCAGCAGCGTGCTGTTCCTTCTCACGCTGTCGTATGATGGCTTCACACCCCAACCACTCGCTCATCGTCTGCTCGTAACATGCTCGAATCTGCTCATCCACCTAAAAAGTGTTTTTAGCATTTAAGTTTTTTGGGTGAACTATCCCTTTAAGAAAGTAAATAGGGTCCAAATATGAACATTAAACTCCATCTGCCAGTTTTTGTCACGTTCAGCTCACCTCTTTCCGTTCTTGAAGTGTCATGGTGAATTGATAGTGTCCTAACAGGAAGGGCCAGACATCTTTACGCAGAGATGGCTCTACACCACCATAATACACCAGACGCAAAAGTTCCTCTTCCTCATAAGACTGCACAGGAGAGGGAATTTACTGCTTAGTTTTAAACATCTGAGGCCATGGAGCATTTCAGCATTTAAAGAAGTAAACATCTGAATAGATATGTATGGAATGTCACATACAGCGCTGTCCTGTAGAAACGTTTTCCACACTTCTGCTGAAAGTCCTCCTTTAGCATCATAAGGAATATCAGGCTCGACGATGGTGAAGTTGACTAGAGCTGACAGGTGTGTGCGGACGGTGGACAGGTGACGGCAGTACGCCAACCCTTAAAGACACACATCAGATCATATTTCAGAATTACGAACAGTTTCCTAAAGCGCGTGTAAGACCGTAAATATCATGTGATACATACAGCCGTAGAAAGCACGAGAAATTATCTGGTGTTTCATGGTCTCGCAGAGTAACTTCAGTGGCGCCCTGAATGAGGAACAAACAAACAAACAGTAAATCTCATGAAAAACTGTCAATAACACATCCAGGTCATTTTGTACCCAAAAGACAATAATTAGAAATCATATTTTGTCTTTAAAGGAATATTCCAGGGTTCAATACAAGTTCAGCTCAGTCGACAGCATTTGTGTCATAATGTTGATTACCACAAAAATGTATTTCGACTCGTCCCTCCTTTTCTTTAAAAAAGCACAAATGTGTGTTCCAGTGAGACACTTACAATGGAAGTCAATGGGGTCAATCTGTAAACATTAAAATACTCACTGTTTCAAAAGTATAAACACAAAACATAAACAACATGTGTGTTAACATGATTTTACTGTGATTAAATCACTTACTAACCACATCTGTGGAAAGTTATAGACAATTGTACAACTTTGTTGCCATGACGATGTAATGCCAACACACCCTAAAACCCTGACTGTAAAATTGATGATTTTAACAACTTTACAGCTCAAATAATCCATGAGTTTTAACAGAAGAATTAATGTAAGAGCTTTAAAAAAATGATAAGCTTCACATTTCTGCCTTTAATCCCTCCAAAAATTGGCCCCATTGACTTCCATTGTAAGTGTCTCACTGGAACACACATTTGTGCTTTTTTTAAGAAAAGGAGGGATGAATCGAAATTCATTGTTGGGACAATCAACATTATGCCACAAATGCTGTTGATTGAGCTTTACTTGCACTGAACCCGGAATATTCCTTTAAGAAAATGAAGCCTATTTCAGTACCAGTAAGATATTTTGCACTTTCTATGTCATTTAATGAAAATTAAGCCCATTTTATTGACCCCAATTCCATTATTGCAATGCAAAATACAGCATTGTCATTCATGTGAAAAAATTATATATTATCATATATATTATTATTATATATACAGTACATTTGTAAAATACAATTGCAAGTTTACGGCACTTTAATAAATATATAAATAAATAAAAACTTTGTGTCCGGACAGGATGATTTTCATAATTGTATTGCAATAAAAATGTAATGGTCCAAATAATAAGCTTAATTTTTTTTTTAAAGGAAAGAAATAAAAATGAAATGAATAAATAAACAAAACAAATATTTAAATAACTATATAAATAAATAAATATAAATAAAAGTTTCATAAATAACTAAATCTTTATATATATATATATATTGCAGTGAAATATGATGTGGACATTTCTAAAATACACTAAATCTTTTGTCGATCATCTGGGCATCAGACTAGCCTTTCATGGTTGCACCCATTAGGAAGTCCACCATCGGATGATCCGTTCTGAGAACAGGAAGAACAAGACGACTTCCTGGGTGTGGGCTGCCACATGTTCACTGTCTGATCGATCAGTTCTGGTGCCACTGAGACGATGAGAGAAAGTCAATTAGTATAAGATATTTATTCAATCGTAAATGCAGCATGAATCAAAACATTTAAGAACTTCAAAGAGTATTGCATTGTCTTATGAAGTGTTTGAATGACCCGTATAAATGTGTAAGGCAACAGAACAAAGAATAACCTACTTATGCATTAAGTCATATTTAACCCTCCTATTGCATACACCTTTTGCATTCCCGGGTCAGTTTTGACCCGGTGTAGTTTTAAGCTTATAAAACATTCATAATGCAATTGTTTTCATCATTGTTATCTTCTTAGCTGATCATACATGTAAAAAGATCTATATTTTTTGACATGTTAACTGAAAAATATAAATGTTATTATGTATGATGTCAGTTTTTTTTATTATTAAAAAGTTGAGAAATTCTTAAACATTTTAAAATATATATTAACTACAGCTAAACCAGTATGATACCTTTGAATATATATTTTTTGTCAAGGTTTTTCTGAAATTTCATTTGAATGCAACATTGCATTCAATTTATAATAATATTTAAAGTGAGAATTTCTAGAAATTCTCCTATTAACTTCCTTATTAATTAATTACTCATTACTGCTGAAAAACAACTCAGTGGTCAAAATCTAAGCAAACAAATAATTTTTTTCAACCAAACAACATCAAAACAACTATACAACACAACGACACAACATCTGTACTTGTATGCAATGTTTTAATACAAAATGTATTGTGTTTATTGCATGAACTGCTGAATATTAATGTGTGATTATGCTGCAAGCTTAAAAGGCGGCAAAGTAAAATGTTGACTTCTCTCCCTTCAACCCTTATTCAGACTATGTGTGCTTGAACTTTTGCTCTTTTCACACCTCCCTTTAAGCAGTGTTTCCTTTGATATAGTTGATTTGTTAAGTTTGTTACATCTGTTTTGTCAGTTCTGTGTGTGCACGCATGAGACTGTGTGTGTGTGTGTGTGTGTGTGTGTGTGTGTGTGTGCATGTTTGTGAACAAGAATCAGTCCCATTTGAGACAAAAAAAAGATTAAATGTAAGTAAAGTACTTTTAAGAAAAATCAAATCATAAATGTGCAAAAATATCTGCATAATATCATGTGTTGATGCCTTGGTCAAAATTGACCCAGGAATGCAACTGAATGGTTATATCTCTAAAATAATTTCTTTTAAAAATACCCCAAAAAAAATTATGTTAAAAAATTATGATTTACTTCTACCGGGTCAAAAATGACCCGGAGGGTTAAAAAAAAAAAGAGTATGCAAAACAGCATGCAATGTGCAATTATTGCAAATACGTTTCAAAGAATAGTATGCCAAGTAAAAATACATGTTTTCAAAATCAGATTTTCTCTTTGAATTAGGTACATTTTTCTTACACTACAGGCAAACATTGTTTTCGTCTTGTCTTAAGCATAAACGGCAATTTTGTTTGATTTTAGAAACAAGTCTAAATACCATTTTGCTTGCCAAGTGAATGTATCTTGTTTTAAGGATGTTTAGATGTTTTCACTGGAAAAATAGACAAAATTGCTAAACTATTAGTCAACAACTCACAATTACACATCAGCAGGCACATACCAAACTCCTGACTGCCTGGATATATTATCCGAAAAACGTAGTCAGTGGCTTCATCTTCGTCTTTGTCTGAGAATGACTCACAGGATCCATGAGGACTTTTTTTACGCAGTTTTGGGAACACTTTTCCCTGCAAAAGAAATAAAGCAGTCTGTGAATACAAATCTCTTTATTCAGCCTGCTGAAGAACAGCTCATTTACAGTTCTCAGCTGACCTTTCCTCGTTGTGACCACAGCGGAGGATCTAACTGTCCATGAGGAAGAAGGCCTGTTTCTAGGCATGTGAGGAACTGCAAGAGATGACCTCCTTTTGGGAACCGGAACGGTGGTCTCTGGATTCCATCTTGGCTGACCAAAACCACCGTACCACCACTGTCCACTATGACACACAGATAGATTTGACATATCTTTATCCATTAATCGAGACGACTTGATCCATTCATTTACAGCCGATTTGAAATACCGTTAAGAAATCAATCAGCCAAAAAACGAAATAAATAAGTCATTACTTGCTGAAAATCCCGCCTTCTGAACACTGATATGTATACCTTGTTGATGGCAGTGCAAATACACGATTTCCTCTAGACGAATAGTCATTGCATAATCCCAATACACACTGTGGAAAATTGAATACAAGGTCAATGTTAGTTTAAAACTATTCCATATACAAAAAGCACAAAGAGGCTCTCAGCACCACAGTGAACGCACCTTTTCTCATAATCAAACTCCCCCATGTTGCCGTTCATCAGCTGGTTTGGAGTCCACTTCAGCGTCATTAGATCGGCCGTCTGATGAAGAGAGAAATATCCTGGGATCGCTTCCATATCATCCGTCTAAAGAGCAGACATGATTTATTGCCATACTTTAATTAAACTGGCATATCACCACAGCTTTGTTTTGCATCTCTGAGTAATAATTCACAGCTGACGTACAGGCTGCACCAGGACATTGTTCTTTCCGAAGAGTAACGTGGCTCTGGAATTCTGATGGAGGGATTCCACATAATCCCGAGCCCAGAGGGACGGTCGGTCGTCCATACTGCCACTCGACTGACGTTTCTGAATCTAAAACAGGAGAAATCTCATCTGTAACATAATAGGAATGTTAACAGCATTTTAACACTCTTTCACACTGTGAAAAATAATCTTCTTAAAGGGATAGTTCACCCAAAAATGAAACTTCACTCATCATGCCATCCAAGATGTGTATGACTTTCTTTCACCTGCAGAACACAAATGAAGATTTTTAGAAGAATACCTCATATAAAGGCAGCATAAAAGTAATCCTTACAACTCCAGTGGTTTAATCCATGTCTTCAGAAGTGATATGATAGGTGTGGGTGAGAAACAGATCAATATTCAAGACATTTTTTTACAATAAATTCTCCTCCCTGCAAAGTAGGTGGTGATGTGCACAAAGAATGCAAATCGTCAAACACAAAAGAAGAAAGTGAAAGTGAAAGTGGAGATTGATAGTAAAAAAGGACTTCATTATTGATCTGTTTCTCACCCACACCTGTCATATTGTTTCAGAAGACATGGATTAAACCACTGGGGTCTTATGGATTACTTTTATGCTGCCTTTATGTGCTTTTCGGAGCTTCAAAGTTCTGGTCACCATTCACTTGCATTGTATGGACCTACAGAGCTGAAATATTCTTCTAAAAATCTTTATTTGTGTTCTGCATGAGAAAGTAAGTCAAACACATCTGGGATGGCATGAGGGTGAGTAAATGATGAGAGAATTTTCATTTTTGGGTGAACTGTCCCTTTAAATCAGTATTTTTTCTCTTGTTTTCCAGAAAATAAAAATCTAAACATCCTTCAAACAAGATGGAAAACAAGACGTGGAAAGTATTTTTCTTTCTTTCTTGGTTTAAGCTCGTTCCAATGATGTTAATGCTTATTAATACTGTATATACAGTATACAGTATATAGGATATATATATATATATAACGGCTAAAAAAGATCCAATGGGGTAAGAAAAATAAACGTAACTTTATTTTTGCAAGATAAAGTACATTTATGTTTTTTTTAAGGAGGTTTAGATATTTATACAAGGCAAAAATACTATATAAAAAATGTATTTTTTGCAGTGAATAGCTCATGAGACTTCATGGAGTTCTTAGATATGTTTCATTTTATGAATTATGCATTAACTTGTCTCAGATCTTAAAAATATAAAAATAGACAGAAATGAGTCAACTGTTGACAGTGAGAGTACAGAGCTACAAAATGATTGTGGATAGCAAAGCTCAGATAATTTGCTCTTGGCAGAATCTGATGAGAAATGTTTAATTTCATATTGAGATCTCTGACTTTTGATTGCAGACTTTGGGTTCTTGGCGAATCGGAGGACAGTTTGAGACATTGTTGAGATCTCTTCTGAAACTCTAGAGGAGACACACGTGTGATTACTGGCACGTGTGTGATTACTGGGGTCTTTTTCTTCAGCAAAGTCTCCATATGTTCTCTGTTTAATCTCATTGCTTTCTAGGAGAAACAACTGATCCGGTAACACTTTACAATACGGTTGCATTAGTAAACATTAATAAATGACATTGCTGGACTAACCATGAACAATACTTTTATAGCACCCAATAACAATGCATTTGTTTTACATTACTAATATTTTGTTTAAATTATACTGTAAGTTGCATGTGATAACTTAGTTGATGCATCATGAACTTACATGAACTGTATTGTATCCATGAAACCGTATTGTTAAGTGCTTAAGTGGCTTCTTCTATTGATTACACTGCGTATGAATCCATGCTTGCGTTCACTCTGGAATGATAAAAAAAAGGACACACGCTGGAGGGTGTCTTACGAGCGCTGGGCGTTTAGTGGGCGAGTCTTGCCGGCAGTGACCGCTGTGAATACGATGTCTTTGCACCAATTCATCAGCCGACGGATCCGTCCAGAAGTGGTTGGCCGTCTTTGCTTTTGTGTACTCCAAAGCACAGGGACCAACTGCAAAAAATACAGCACAGAAAAATATCAACAAAACTGAAGAGTGAATGCTTTGTTTTTTATTATTAATTTTGCCCTCAATTGTACCTCTTAATACCCCATTATATAGAAATATACACATAGAATCATTCATTTTAGCAAAACAAAAATAGCTGGAAAAGATTTGAAAATAACAAAGTATATACCAAGCAAAGATGCAAGAATTGGACCGTCGACTGGGTCCCTCAGCAGAGCTTCTCTTTCATAGAACTTACTGAAATATCAAATGAAAGCACACTAGAAATGCCATGTGTTATATAGTCTGTATACTCCATTTTGAGTGAATATCTTTGTAATCATTCAAATACAATAAACAAATCTTCACCTGCTGTTCTCCACCAAATAAAGGACGATTTTGTCCAGCACCTTCTCTGTGAGCGCTGTGCGGATCCACAGGTGTTTGATGGCCAGCGGTGACAGGTTGGGCAGTCTGGGCTGTTTTCTGACGCTGTCTTGACTCATCTGGCCCTGGTTTTGTCTTGTGTTCAAGCAAATATCCAGCATCAGGTTGAAAAGTAAAGAAAACATACATTGTTACCTTTAAAGCTGAAGTATGTCATTTCTGCGCCACTAACGCCACCAAACGGAATTGCAAAAATAAACATTGTTTTCAAAACAGCTTTCCAAATATGCCCCTCGCCTGTAGTTGTTCAAACAGTCAGATAGTCCCGCCCCCAACTCACGCCATTGGTTGAGTACAGTTGTTGGGGCGGGTATAACACAGGAATTCTGATAGCACCACAGAGACACAGTGTTTACAGATTTCGGGAAATTTAACCTGTGAATGGCTTACTTATAGTTGTTTCTGCATATTAAACTGGGACAGAAGAAAGTATTTAACACTGAAAATATTACATCAACTTTAAAGACAACATGAAATCAAAATGGACTTTATTTACTTTCTTAATACATGTTCCTAGTCTTATTGTGCATCATTCATTAGTGCATGTTATTCCGAATAATTTTTGTTTTTGTTCATCTTTCATCTAAATGTAATAACTTGCTACGCCTCTAAAACGACTTTCCATCATCAAGGCCTCTTATTTTTAAATCATCTGTCATATAGAGACACTTTACGACATCCAAACAATTACTGATGGATAAAATAATGCACCGCCCAACATTTTCGCCCTGTGAACATCCTGGTCCACTAAAAATATATCCGATTTTGGAAATAAAACGGGTTGCGAATGTGGGTTCGTGTTGGCAGAAATGTGAGAATTGACCAAAAACATCACATACAAAACAGTGGAGAATGTTTTCTCACTTGGTCTCGATGATTTGTTCCAGTTCCTGGACCTTTCTGCTCAGCTCTTCAGCCAGAGGTAACATCTTCCCCACCTTCATGAACAGAGCTGCCAGCTTGTTACTGCGCAGGAATCCAGCGGCTCGCCGTTTCAGCCCGTGAAGCACACACGCTTCAACCACACCTGCAGAAACAGAGCGACTTTACACACCACTGCATGCACCAACATACACCAAAATCCAGATAAGTCAAATGGAATACCATCGCATTTCATACAGTATTCATTTTGACAAGACTCCCGGTGGCCATTTGGCTACTGAAATACACTACTAGTCATAAGTTTGGACGCACTACTCATTCTTTTTTTGTTTTGTTTTTTCTCCCCTTTTCCCCCCAATTTGGAATGCCCAATTCCCAATGCGCTCTAAGTCCTCGTGGTGGCGTAGTGACTCACCTCAATCCGGGTGGCGGAGGATGAATCTCAGTTGCCTCCGCGTCTGAGACCGTCAATCCGTGTATCTTATCACGTGGCTTGTTGAGTGCGTTACCGCGGAGATATAGCGCTTGTGGAGGCTTCACGCTATTCTCCGCGGCATCCACGCACAACTCACCACACACCCCACTGAGAGTGAGAACCACATTATAGTGACCACGAGGAGGTTACTCCATGTGACTCTATCCTCCCTAGCAACCGGGCCAATTTGGTTGCTTAGGAGACCTGGCTGGAGTCACTCAGCACGCCCTGGATTCGAACTCGCGACTCCAGGGGTGGTAGTCAACATCAATACTCGCTGAGATACCCAGGACCCCCTAAATCTTTCATCATTGACAGTATTCATCCATATTTTTATTCTTACTTCAATGCATATTTTGTTATTTTGATTAATTGAAGCGAGAGCATGCAAGGAAAAATGCGATTTTATGGGCATGTCTCCCGTCAGCACATACAACGTGTCTCCAACTTCATACCTTATGATTAATAATAATAATAAAAACATCTCATCTGGTGAAATATATATACACAAAATCCTTAATCTGGTAAATACAGCTCTGGAAAAAATGAAGAGAGCACTGCAAAATTATCAGTTTTTCTGGATTGTCATTCTGCAAATAAATGCTCTTGGAATTTGGGAGAAATGTTGTCAGTACTTTATAGAATAAAATAAAAATGTTCATTTTACTCAAACACATACCTATAAATAGTAAATCCAGAGAAACTGATAATTTTGCAGTGCTGTATATAGGCTATAAAAAGCTTAATTAGGTAAATACTTAAATATAGAGCATTATAACAGAGCCAAGTCTCTGTCAATTCAAAATAAGTGTCCCCGGTGAATTTTGGGTTTGTTTATAGTAAAAAGTCCCGTGTTATGCACCAATTCATAATGTTTTTTCTGGTTATTATTGGGATTTTGAATGCACAATAATATGTTTTTTACATTTTATAAATTTAATTTTAAAAATTATCAGCCGATTAATCGGTTCACTGCCTTTTCCACCACCTTAGTCATTGTTATCGGCAAAATCCACTAATGGTTGACCTCTAATATAGACACAATTTATATTTGTCAACAGAACTAGTTTCAAGCATTTAAGCATGAAGGCTGATTTATATTTCTGCATCAAACCTATGCCGTAGCCTGTACATGGTTTGTATTTATAGTTCTGCATTGGTGTGTCTTCAAGTACACTGCTAAAGTGCTAATCAGTTTTTAAATAAATATGCATTTCATCAATTAACAAAAGCAATTTGTGCATTCAAAATCATTGCATTCAATTATTGCGGCATTAAAACAAGTTTAAAGTATGTAAACATGTTGAGATTTACTGCATCTTATTTATTATATATGTTGTCGGTCATGCAGCGAGACAATAAATCATGCACATATACTGTATGCTTGCTCTTGATTCCCTTTGAAAATAATAAAATAATAAATCAATATTTTGGCATACTTTTATGCTCCATGCAGAATAAAATCATCAAAGTAATGAATAACTACTCGCATGACCAACAAAATATGAGTGTCATTTTAAAGCTTACAAGCTGAAATTTACAATGCATATAGGCAGTATAACCAACTCTAAAATGTTTTTTACTTTGCGGACAAATTAAACGTGTTCCACTTTCATAACTTATTAAACAGCCAATGTACAGCTGTACAGCTTATATACGGTCAAAACATTTTGCAGATCGGTAATTCTCTTCAAGGTAAAAACAAGCATATTGTTTCACTCAAAGACCAAACATATACAGAGTACAAGCCATGATAGCACAGAGTTTCTTCAATTTTTCATTTTTCTCCCAATTTGGAATGCCCAATTCCCAATGCGCTCTAAGTCCTCGTGGTCGCGTAGTGATTCGCCTCAATCCGGGTGGCGGAGGATGAATCCCAGTTGCCTCCGCGTCGGAGACCGTCAATCCGCGCATCTTATCACGTGGCTTGTTGAGCGCGTTGCCACAGAGACATAGCGCGTGTGGAGGCTTCACGCCATCCACCGCGGCATCCACGCTCAACTCACCACTCGCCCTACCGAGAACGGACCACTAATCGTGACCACGAGGAGATTACCCCATGTGACTCTACCCTCCCTAGCAACCGGGCCAATTTGGTTGCTTAGGAGACCTGGCTGGAGTCACTCAGCACACCCTGGTATTCAACCTAGCGAACTCCAGGGGTGGAAGCCAGCGTCTTTTACCACTGAGCTACCCAGGCCCCCCTTTGTCGCATTTCTTTATCTAAAAACAGCAGAAGCTCCTGATTAAAACGAGCCCAAATAAAATGTCATATGATGCATGTATCTTAAAATAATCTTGGAGAAAATGCAACGCTACCTCAGATAGCTTTCTGAATCATTCTGGTGGAGGCTGGTCACAAAGCGGACTGGACACAGTTGTCGTGGTCTGGGTAGATGCAACACATAGTTACATTTTTGGAGAGGTGTGCACCAGGCTACTACGGAGATGTACAAATCAGCCTAAAGCCTTTAGGTTGAAAGTTTTTTTAAGATCATGCAAAACATACATTTAGTCAAGTGTGTCCAAACCTTTGACCAGTAGTATATATCCTTATGAAACTTGTTTAGTTGAAAGACTCATATTTACAGTATGTTCATCTGCACGATTACAGAACAGAGTGAATCATGTGCTGTTTCTGTCGTGAACAGATTGTTAGGTGGAGGAGGCTCCGCAGCTCGCTGTGGCAAACGGATATGATGTGTGTTATCAGTCAGACTAGTGAGCACCTCTCAGTTATCTAGAGTAATTAGGTGTTTTTTTCACCAACCCACTCACCATATCAACAGAGCAGCTCACAAATGAAACTTCCCACTAAAGTTTGAGATAATACTGAAAGAAAGTTCCCATAGACTTACATTGAAGGACAGCACTTGAATCGTACCTATAGACTAAAGGGAGGACCCTACTGACTTGAGCCAGTAAGCAACCACATAGCAATGTGCTTAAAAACCACTCAAGCCACTTTAGCACCCTACAACACCCAAGTTTATTTTTAAAGCATCTTTCCAAAAGCTCATGGTCATCTTACCACAGAACGAAAATATGTGGCTGCTGTCTTCATGCACAAACTTGCGGGTCACGGCCTCTTCCATGATCTGCTTCACCTGAAAGACCAACAAAGATCAAATCAACCACCATTTCACCTGCACTGAGGACCCTACTGGAGTCGTCTTAACTTACGACCACTGTGAGTCATGAGTAAAGCGATGCAGAGACGCGTGTGAACCTGCAGTCGTAATGAGTCATATAGGATTGTGCTGAACGTGTGATGATGATTGGATACAGTGTGCAGATGGACATATGTGTGTGAGAGCTGAAATGTGCTGAAACGTGACTCTGAGCAGAGACGTTTTAGCTTGTAAAGTTGACGCCTCCCACACCTGATGTGTCAGAAATATGATTAAATTAAGGTTCAATACAAACTAATCTCTATCGGCAGCATTTGTGGCATGCTGTTGTTAACAAAAGACAATCATTTTGACTCATTCCACTGTTTAATTATTTTATGGAGCAAAGATTTGGAAAATATTCATCCTTTGTCCTTTCGCTGTACATTTGACACAAAAACATTCCACACTACCATGTTTTTTGTTTTGTTTTTGTTTTTACAAACACCATGGTAATATCATGGTATCTAGGATACCTAGGAGTACCATGTAAATACCATGGTAGCCATTCAGTACCATGGTATAAATCAGAGTACAATGATAGCACCATCTGACAGCATCATTGCACCATGGTACCACCACAGCACTTTTTGAAAGAGAGGGCTCAGATGGTCTTTTTAAGGAGCCTATTTATGCTAAAGAAATATATGGGTGATTCTCATGATACCTGTCCAGTAAATATCCTGGGGCCGGATTCACGAAACTTTCTTAAGAAGAAATTTCTTCATAAATACCCTTTTTCTTGATTTTTTTCCCCTTTCCTCCCCAATTTGGAATGCCCAATTCCCAATGCGCTCTAAGTCCTCGTGGTGTCGTAGTGACTTGCCTCAATCCGCCTCCGCGTCTGAAACCGTCAATCCGCACATCTTATCACGTGACTTGTTGAGTGCATTACCATGGAGACATAGTGCGTGTGGAGGCTTCACGCTATTCTCCGCAGCATCCACGCACAACTCACCACGCGCCCCACCGAGAACGAGAAACACATTATAGCGACCACAAGGAGGTTACCCCATGTGAATCTACCCTCCCTAGCAACCGGGCCAATTTGGTTGCTTAGGAGACCTGGCTGGAGTCACTCAGCACGCCCTGGATTCAAACTCGAGACTCCAGGGGTGTTAGTCAGCGTCTTTACTCACTGAGCTACCCAGGCCTCCTACCAATTTTCTTCTTAATTTCTAACATAAGAAAAAGTTAAGAATATTTTGTATTCCCGACAAAACTTCTTAAGAAAGTTTTTATATTTTTCCTTAAGATTGTTCTTAAGAAAAAAACTTAAGAAGCATTCAAATTCTTGATTTTTTCTTCTTCTTAAAAATCTTCGTAAATAGCATCTTAAAGTAAGGATAACCTCACAGTTGTCTTAAATCCTAAAAGTTAAGATGTTTAATGAATTTACTGGGTTTTTCATGTTGAGTCTGAATTCGTAATGGGCTGTTTATGTAGAATACTAAAGTTTTTGTTTCTTTTCTTCCATGTCAAATTACAAGTTATCAAATGGTCATTAAACTAACACATCTCACGCACTTTACATTCTAAAAAATGATGCGAGGTGCTTGCTACTTAAAAAAAAAAAAAAAAGGGTTAAAAGATAAATTTATCATTACGATTTACCAGTGATGAAGTATTGAATTTGTTGTTGGCTATTAGACAAGGAAAGCCCATGATCAGGCTGATCAGACAATGCCAAAGCCTGTATTGTTATTCTTTAGAAATAACTTAAGATGTTCTTACAAATATATTTGAGAACTTCTTATGAATTTTTCAAGAACTGCACTTAGTAACGTTCTTACGAACTTCTTATAATTTATCCTAAAAACTTTCATGAATCCGGCCCCTGGTCCTATTTTACTCCAAAATCAAAATAAACAAAACATAAATGACATTTTGCCTATTGAAAATGAAGTCAATTTTTAGGGCCATTAAGATTGTTTACATTGTGACATTATTTTCATGACAGTTATGCACATTTTACCCCCCCAATTTCCATAACAACAATACAGAAAAAATAATTTAAATTGTAAAGTATTTAAGTTTTTCCATTTTTGCTGACTTTAATTAAGAAAATAATTGTACAACAGCATCTTTTTATTGTTATACAGTAAAAACATGACTGTGACTGTGTATAACGAGAAGAATCATTGAAAACAGTGGGGAGGGTGAAAGTCTGGACGCGTTCGAAAATATGTAAAATGTGTCCTGAAAATAATGTCACAATGCAAATTATATTAATGGTCCTAAATGTACAGAATTAGGCACTTAAGATGTTTCACAAAAGCATTTGTCTTAAGATGGTTATTTATATCTTCAGCTTTAGTGTGTCAATAGGAAATATAAATGTTAGACTCCCAAACATTACTTTTGCAAATAGAAGAGATTAGAATAGAAGAACAGGGAGCCCTGCAACAGATGTCATTGCCCCCACAGAGCCCCCCACTGAACATCGTGTCAGTCTGAGATTATATAAAGAGACAGAAGCAATTGAGACAGCCGAAATAGATAGAAGAACAGGGAGCCCTGCAACAGATGTCATGGCCCCCACAGAGCCCCCCACTAAACATCATGTCAGTCTGAGATTATATAAAGAGACAGAAGTAATTGAGACAGCCGGAATAGATAGAAGAACAGGGAGCCCTGCAACAGATGTCATGGCCCCCACAGAACCCCCCACTGAACATCGTGTCAGTCTGAGATTATATAAAGAGACAGAAGCAATTGAGACAGCCGAAATAGATAGAAGAACAGGGAGCCCTGCAACAGATGTCATGGCCCCCACAGAACCCCCCACTAAACATCATGTCAGTCTGAGATTATATAAAGAGACAGAAGTAATTGAGACAGCCAAAATAGATAGAAGAACTGTGGAGAATTCTCCAAGAAGCTTGAACATCCTATCTGCCAACAACCAAGAAAAACTGTGTCCAGGTGTATCTAGGAGAATTGGGGTTGTTTTAAAGGCAAAGGTGGTCACACTAAATATTGATTTAGCTTTTTTATGTTTACTGGACTTTGTATGACATTAAGTGATAAATGAAAACTATTTATGTCATTATTTTTGAAGACATCCTCACTATGCAACATTTTTCACATTACTACAGTACTATATAAGCTTAATTTTCTTATGAAAAACATAACTTCATATTTGATTGGATTTGGGGTTAAAAAGCACATAAATGCAGCATAAAATTAATCCATAAACTCCAGTGGTTTAATCCATGTCTTCTGAAGTGATATTTACATTTACATTTATGCATTTGGCAGACGCTTTTATCCAAAGCGACTTACAGTGCACTTATTACAGGGACAATCCCCCTGCAGCAACCTGGAGTTAAGTGCCTTGCTCAAGGACACAATGGTGGTGGCTGTGGGGATTGAACCAGCAACCTTCTGATTACCAGTTCAGTGCTTTAGCCCACTACGCCACCACCACTCCAGAATGAGTGATATGATAGGTGTGGGTGAGAAACATATCAATATTTAAGTCCTTTTTGACTATAGACCTCCACCTTTGACCAGCCCCAACCAGTAGGTGGCGATATGCATGAAAAATGTGAATCACCAAAAAACAAAAGGAGAGGCATGTGAAAGTGAAAGTGGAGATTTACAGAAAAACCGCCAACAGACACCAACACTTCCAACATTCTAAAGTTGTCTGTTGTGAAACAAAACTGTTGTGTTCACACTGATCTAACAAACACCAACAAACTTGCGTCTTTGCGTGTCGTTGTTCACCTCTGAAGACGATTGACATGGAAGAGGATGCGAATGATGCACGATTTAATACAACATATAAATATCATGTGCAATTGATGAAACATGTTCAGCATGTAGAGACATTAGGCTATAACCTATTAAACACAACTACATTTTAAAAACGCTTTGTGTTTGCTGGGAACTTATTCTGAGAGATTCAGTCATCCACACAAACTGCTGAACATAACACTAATATAAAATTAGGTTTTCTTTGAAAAGGAATGGAATTCTTTAACAAGTTTGCAACAAAAATGTGATTATTCGTGAGTTGACAGGGATGCTTACCTCGTTGCTATGGCAACGGCTCGTGATGAAGTCTGATTATGTCAGAGTTTGTTGGAAAATCATACCGCATGGCTCAAACATTCCAAGACCTTACAAACGCCGATTAAACATGTTGAACTGGTGGAAACAGATGCCAATGAGCGGCAACAAACGCTAACAGGGTTTGACAAAACACACTGAGCTGACAAAACCCAACAAGTGTTGGATGTTGGTGCTTGTTGGACCAGTGTGAGCTGCCCTTAAAAGGACTTATATATTGATCTGTTTCTCACCCACACCTTTCATATCACTTCTGAACACATGGATTAAACCACTGGAGTCGTATGGATTACTTTTATGCTGCCTTTATGTGCTTTTTGGAGCTTCAACGTCCCGGTCACCATTCACTTGCATTATATGGACCTACAGAGATGAGATATTCTTCTAAAAATCTTCAAATGTGTTCTGCAGAAAAAAGAAAGTCATGCATATCTGGGATGGCATGAGGGTGAGTAAATGATGAGAGAATTTTCATTTTTGGGTGAACTGTCCCTTTAATATGGATGTAATTCTCTAATATTAAGTGCTGTGCTTAGTACTTTAAGAAAGGCTGTCTTTGCTTAATTAAAGTCATTACATATTGTGTGCCAAACAGGTTCTTTATGGACATGCACCGTGGTGCCATGGTATTTCTTTGAAGTGCCTAAGTGTACCATATGTAAATACCATTGTACTTGAATATGGTAACCATCTGATACCATCACCATACCACGGAACAGCAACATCCAAACAAACACAACTAAAAGATGAACACATCGGATGTGTTATATCCAACAATATGGATATAATTGACAAACATAAATGACTGTAATAGAAATGTTGCCCAGTCTGCCTTTGGATGATCAAAGACATGTTTGGTGCATTGTGGTGCTTTGGCACTAAAGAACACATTTAACAACTGCAACCCTCTATTTCCCGATGATTATCATCTAAATCTGTGCTTGACAACCTCAGTGAATCATCAATAGAGATGGCACAATGAATGCTGCTGATGCTGATGATCATCACCCACCTCCTTCTTCACGGTGCGCAGGAGTCTCTGACGCGTCTCTGATTCTGTAAACAAATACGCATATTCTGTATTACGCATATAACTCTATTATTTCTATTCTCTAACAACAACTAAAGAAGCCGTATAACTCACCTCCCATGGCTGATGTGTGCTGTCGAGGGTTCACTGTTGTTTTTCGGTGTGAATGTGCGCAATGTGAGTCAGTGCTGCGCATCGAGGGTGTGGCGAACACACATCCAAAACAACCTCATTAATAATCAATATCTCACTGATCGCGTTAATTGATCACCCTCAGTCAGACCTCTATACAGGAGGTGATGCTGTGGTTTGTAATGTGTTCTAATATCTGCTTCATTAGAATGATGTTTATGAGGGGGTGTCGGTACATCCTACTGTGATTGGTCGAGTGAGAGCCAATCATGAAGCAGAGAGACGGGTTGGCCACGCCCCCTTTCCATGAGCTAGACTGAGACGCATGCTTACAACACATGTGTGAGGAAGAACAAGTGCCGTATATGAGTGCTTGCATATTGAATGTGTTCCAGGTGGCTTTTGAAACAACAATGTGGCCAATAGTTGACTCAAGCTACTGCATGTCAGTCATGTGGGAGGTCCAGCACCATGGACAGCGACTGTGTATTGTAATAGTATCTATGGAGGGCCAAATTACTCAAAATTAATCCTTAAAGGAATATTCCGTGTTCAATACATGTTAAGCTCAATCGACAGCATTTGTGGCATAATGTTGATTACCACAAAAATTAATTTCAACCCATCCCTCCTTTTCTTTAAAAACGCACAAATGTGTGTTCCAGTGAGACACTTACAATGGAAGTCAATGGGGTCAATCTGTAAACGTTAAAATACTCACTGTTTCAAAAGTTTAGACACAAGACGTAAACAATATGTGTGTTAACATGCTAAAATGACTGTAAAAATGATGATATGAATAAATTTACAGCTACAATAATACACAAGTTTTAACAGAAGAATTAATGTAAGTGCTTTTATAAAATAATAAGCATCACATTTCTGCTTTTAAACACTTCAGAAATTGGCCCCATTGACTTCCATTGTAAGTGCCTCACTGGAAACTCGATTTTTGTTTTTGTTTTTGTTTTTAAAGTTAAGGAGGAACGAGTCTAAATTAATTTTTGTGGTAATCAACATTATGCCACAAATGTTGTCGATTGAGCTTAACTTGAGTTGAACCCAGAATATTCTTTAAAAATAGTTTAAAAAACTATAAAATCATTAAATTAATCATGAAATCACTAAATAAATCAATACATATTTCCATGTCCCTATTTCATTTTAGCACTTGTTTGCATCCATTTTTATTTTAGCATTATATCTGGGTTGACTCCAGCCAGGTCTCCTAAGCAACCAAATTGGCCCGGTTGCTAGGGAGGGTAGAGTCACATGGGGTAACCTCCTCGTGGTCGCTATAATGTGGTTCTCGCTCTCAGTGGGGCGTGTGGTGAGTTGTGTGTGGATCCTGCGGAGAATAGCGTGAAGCCTCCACATGCGCTACGTCTCCACGGTAACATGCTCAACAAGCCATGTGATAAGATGCGCGGATTGACGGTCTCAGACGCGGAGGCAACTGAGATTCGTCCTCCGCCACCCGGATTGAGGCGAGTCACTACACCACCACGAGGACTTAGAGTGCATTGGGAATTGGGCCTTCCAAATTTGCGAGAAAAGGGGAGAAAAATCCCCTTGTTACAGCTATCAACACTTCATTCAAAAACTATTTCTTAATTTAATAGTTTCTAATGATTTCAGTTTATTTATTTTATGTAATTCTGAGTAATTTGGCCCTTGATTAATTTTCATCCTCTTAGTGGTTAGTAATTTCAGAACCTTTTGTCAAAACGTTTATCTGCCAAATTGTTCAATAAAACAATGATCATGCTTTTTCTCCCTATACAAAAGATATAGAGCCCTGTACAAAACTGAAGAAGCATTACCAGCAATAACCACTACGAAGCAAAATCTAAAGTTTGGTGTCATTACCTTTCATAAAAGAAACATGGCATATGCTACTTTTACAAAATAAACTAAATTGCACTTTGTAAAAAAAGGTCTTTGAAAGATGTCAGAGAAATGCGAATGCTGATGTAATATGCAAATTTGATATAAAATTATTAAAAATTAAATGTTTTATGCATTCTGTTGGCTATTATTTTAAAAATTGAAGGTCGAAATCATTCACAAATACTCTCATTTTGTTTAAATCTACAACATTGGTTTCAAAATACCACAATTAATACAATTAGTGTTACTGTGGTAAAATCTTTGTAAGGGAACATTCACAGCCCCTTATTTACTGTATCTGAATAATCTTTACAGCTATCATACACAAAAGTCACTCGTTTTTTTAACTGAACTTCATTTATAGTCATGAGTCTGTATATTTAATCCACCCAGTTTACAGTAAAAAGAAATATCCAATATTAAAATTGAGCACAAATCAGAATTTGTAATATTCACTCCATAACTCACTATCATTTATTTATTTAGTCATCATAATCAATGATTCACTGTCATATTTGAATTACTCAGTCAGCCTCTGAGGACTTTTATTTTGACACGCAGCAGAGCAATAGACTGGGGACTTTTATTTTGACACGCAGCAGAGCAATAGACTGGGGACTTTTATTTTGACAAGCAGCAGAGCAATAGACTGGGGACTTTTATTTTGACAAGCAGCAGAGAAATAGACTGGGGACTTTTATTTTGACACGCAGCAGAGCAATAGACTGGGGACTTTTATTTTGACACGCAGCAGAGCAATAGACTGGGGACTTTTATTTTGACACGCAGCAGAGAAATGACTGGGGACTTTTATTTTGACACGCAGTAGAGCAATAGACTGGGGACTTTTATTTTGACAAGCAGCAGAGCAATAGACTGGGGACTTTTATTTTGACAAGCAGCAGAGAAATGACTGGGGACTTTTATTTTGACACGCAGCAGAGCAATAGACTGGGGACTTTTATTTTGACAGGCAGCAGAGAAATAGACTGGGGACTTTTATTTTGACACGCAGCAGAGAAATAGACTGGGGACTTTTATTTTGACACGCAGCAGAGAAATAGACTGGGGACTTTTATTTTGACACGCAGCAGAGAAATAGACTGGGGACTTTTATTTTGACACGCAGCAGAGAAATAGACTGGGGACTTTTATTTTGACAAGCAGCAGAGAAATAGACTGGGGACTTTTATTTTGACACGCAGCAGAGAAATAGACTGGGGACTTTTATTTTGACACAGCAGAGCAATAGACTGGGGACTTTTATTTTGACACGCAGCAGAGCAATAGACTGTGGACTTTTATTTTGACACAGCAGAGCAATAGACTGGGGACTTTTATTTTGACACGCAGCAGAGAAATAGACTGGGGACTTTTATTTTGACACGCTGCTGTATTGTGTGTGTTTCAGCGGTCTTCACTCATTGTAGCAGTCGCACGAGCTGTTGGCGGGAGACACTGAAGTCCACAAACTCACTTTCGTCTGATATTTTATGAATATAATTTTCATTCAGAGGTAAGTTCATTTTAATAAGTGTTTAATCAGAACGCACGTGAAGTCGTTTAACGAAGAACTGTGTTGAAGTTGGGCTGTATTTCAAATTAGCTGTACAGCTAAAGCTAATCAACATGTTAAGATTATACATTAAATTAAAATGTTTAATAGTCAGACATGGTTAATTCATTCAGTCAGTCAAGCAGAGAACAGAAAGATTGTTATTTTATTATTATGATGCAGAATATATTGTTTTTATTGCAGTAAATGTGAACTACGTCTTAATATACCTAAAAGTACATTAAATAATTTCTCATTGTATTGTAAATAAGTTATGTGTAGTATATAAATGTAGATAAATCTGTCTTACAAATATATACCTCTCTTTAGGATAAAAAAAAATTAAGGTTTCCACATTTGCACCGTTTGAAAAACTGAACCCCTTCTATGGAGTTATATATGTGCCACAATTCGGCACGCGCAAAATTATAGTATGAGCGCACAAAAAATTTTCTGCGTGCGCAAGATAAAATTTTGAGCGTGCAAAAAGTAATTTTGCACGTGCAAGATGAATTTTGTGTGTACAAATATTTAATTTGCATGCGGCAAATGATATTTTGAATGCAAAAACATTTTTTTCTGCCTTTGCAAGATGAAATTTTTAGTGTACAAAAAGTTAATATTTGAACGTGTAGGATATTTTGAGCATATAATAAGCTATTTTGCATGCGCAAGATGATATTTTGAGCGCACAAAAATGTGCTGCGTGCGCAAGATGAAATTTTGAGCGTACAATAAGTTAATTTGCACGCGCAAGATGATATTTTGAGTGCACAAAGTTATTTTGCACACGCTTGAACTCAGTTTTGCAAAGCAATGTATCTTGCAAAGATAAATTAATTTTTGAGAAAATTAACTCTGCATGCAAAATACCTTTTTGCATGCTCAAAATATCATCATGCGCATGCAGAAAAAATTTTATGTGCTCAAATATAATTTTGTGCCCGCAGAATTGTGGCACAAGTATAACTCCATATATATTTACATACAATACAGACAAACATACATTATGTAATGCTGAGTATTTTTGCATTCCCATAACTGTTATGTTGTGGCTGTATGTGTTGCAGGTGGTTTGTGTAGTCTCCGGTCATCATGCCGTCCAGTGTGGGTTCCAGCAGTCCAGCTACAGTTCTTCAGGAGGCTTTGGAAAACTCTGGCCGCTTGATTGACAGACATCTGCAGGAAGATCGCTGTTTCCCTGATCTGTCCGAGCTCCTCAATGTTCCCTCACATAGTAAGAGTTCCTGTCATTTCTGGTTATCAAACCATATCTCTATGATTTGGTCTTATTACTTCTGTTTGAAACAGGTGGGTGTTCATTTGCTTATACATAGTGTTTTTACTCTGTTTTGCAGATATGCCCTCTCTCTCTGGCATGTCAGACATGGATTATCCTCTGCAGGGTCCGGGCCTGATCAGTGTTCCGAGTCTTCCTGAGCTCAGTGCCATCCGGAGGGTTCCATTGCCCCCAGAGCTCGTGGAGCAGTTCGGCCGTATCCTACAGCCCAATAACATACTTTTACAAGAAACTTTCCTACAAGAATATCTTGAATTTATTCAGAAGCAACTGGTCTCGTTTTTTTAATCCAAGATATTTCCCCACTCGTTGGTGTGCCTTCGTTGGATGTCACCAATAAACCAAAAAGAAAAACAAGTCCGTTTGCTCCTGAATATTATGAGACTCAGTTGTAACACCTTAATTGACATGTTTAACAGATATGCAGTGTAACTGCATGATGGGTGTTTTCCCTGAAATCTCCAGGGCGTGGCTCACCATTGATAATGACATCTTTATGTGGAATTACGAGGATGGGTGAGTTTTGACAAAGTGAGCACTGTTTAGACATTTCTTTAACTATTTCAGGCATTTGGATTTCTGTTTTATATTTTTTCAGGAGTGATGTGGCGTATTTCGACGGCCTTAGTGAAACTATACTATCAGTTGGACTGGTCAAGCCAAAGCCAGGTTGGTTAGTGTTTGCACAGTATATTATTTAGAGCTTGCCCTCAAATCTCCATATGTTTGGAGTTGTGTGATGACTAGAGGACTTTCTTGTAGTATTGGACTTGATATCAAAACTAAACTTTGTGTGTACTACCATTGCAATCTGTGTTTTGGATTGCACACTTTTTTTGTACACTTTATGACTGAGTTTGCAGGATTTTGATACAGACTGCTCATCTGTATCTATTAGGGTTGTGCAGCAAAGCCTTTATCTGTATTCGGATAGAATCGGATGTGGGCGTGGCTTAAACCGGAAGCGTCTCGAAACTAATTTTAAAATGTAACTCTCTTACATTTATAGTTTCTGTATATAAAATAATCCTCAGATAGACCTATTTAAATATTATTAATAATAATAATTATTATTACTACTATTATTGCTATTAATTGTAATTATTATTATTATTATTATTATTATTTATTTATATTCTTGATATTCTTTATTTTTTCTCACCGGATGAACCTGGATATGTAGGCTACATTAATTGTGTAATGTGTTTTGTTCTTGGATTTGTCCCCTTTTTTGGAATGCCCAATTTCCAATGCACTCTAAGTCCTCATGGTGGCGTAGTGATTCGCCTCAATCCGGGTGGCGGAGGATGAATCTCAGTTGCCTCCGCATCTGAGACCATCAACCCACGCATCTTATCACGTGGCTTGAGACATAGCGCGTGTGGAGGCTTCACGCCACCCACCGCGGCATCTGCGCTCAGCTCACCACGCGCCCCACCGAGAACAAACCACATTATAGCGACCACGAGGAGGTTACCCCATGTGACTCTACCCACCCTAGCAACCGGGCCAATTTGGTTGCTTAGGAGACCTGGCTGGAGTCACTCAGCACACCCTGGGATTCGAACTAGCGAACTCCAGGGGTGATAGCCAGGTGTAATGTGTTTTTAACTTTGGTTCCTCCTGGTATTTCTGATATTAATATCTGCTGAAACAATATTTTCGTTTATGTCTGTGCAGAGTGCAAGCATAACGATGTTATTTTGGGGGCACAAAGTGTCAAGCAATTGTGAAATTTCAAGCACACATAGGGGTGGGCATTATACCGATAGACACGATAAACCGGTATACATTTAGGATTATTGTCTCTATCGTGGTAACACAAAATTACCACACGAGAAATGGGTACAGTACATAACACGTACGCACTCTGTCGGATAAATGGAGTGAGGCGGTGCAGTTGCTCATTCCTCAAATTCATTTGAATGGGAAGATGAGAGGAGATTATGAAGGAAAAAGTGCATCCTCCGTGGTGTGGAATTGGTTTGCCTTAAGAAAACGTGATACCGAGCATAAAACAGCGATTTGCAAGGTTTGTAGATTGTGTATGTCGATATATCCATGTGTGCATGTATATCAGTGGTCAGGGCTTCACGTGAGACTGATAGAAATAATGAAACGCAGTTTTTGACTGACAGCTGCATGTGTCATTAGATGAAAAGCTCGTCTAGAACGTGAGACAAATTAATTTTCGCATTAGCGACTGTCAAAGCAAATTCAATGACACTTCATCCCGTGCTACAAACATGCCTTCCATCCAAACATACTCGCAGCTTTTGTGCGAGTGTTGCGCACGCAGTCTGAAACACGCAAGTGCGCGCGAGTATTGAAGGCATCTCAGTCCCTTCATTTGTGCTCCTGTGACAGAGAAAGTGCAGATCACACCCGCTACTCATTCTGGTTTCTCTCGATATCAAGTAGGTTTTTTAAAATACACATCAAACCCCTTTCTAAAATTCTGTTCGAATGATGTTTGATATCAGGAAACAAACCAGCCACGTTTTTTTCAGATATTTAATATTTTCTTTAAGAGATTATTAAAAACACTAAGAGCCTAATTAAGTGTTTTATTTATGAATATTTATTATGTCATTTTACTTTTTGCATTGCTTTGAGAAGATGTTGAGTGTTTTGAGGAAAGTTATAACAATAATCATAATAATAACAACAATAATAATATAATAAAAAGAAAATTGGTGCACATCATCAGACTGAAATGTCTCCCAATTTTGAATACCCAATTCCCACTACTTAGTAGGTCCTCGTGGTGGTGCGGTTACTCACCTCAATCAACTCTCAGGACAAGTCTCAGTCGCCTCTGCTTCTGAGACCGTCAATCCGCTCATCTTATCATGTGACTCGTTGTGCACGACACCGCAGAGACTCACAGCATGTGGAGGCTCATGCTACTCTCCGTGATCCACGCACAACTTACCACACGCCCCATTGAGAGCGAGAACCACTAATCATGACCACGAGGAGGTTACCTCATGTGACTCTACCCTCCCTAGCAACTGGGCCAATTTGGTTGCTTAGGAGACCTGGCTGGAGTCACTCAGCACGCCCTGGATTCGAACTTGCGACTCCAAGGGTGGTAGTCAGCGTCAATACTCGCTTAGCTACCCAGCCACCCAATTAATGTTACTCTTGACAAAATTCGATTTCTGTGAGGCGCACAATTAACAGAGACTGAAACGGAGTCGAGACCGCGGCCATCCGATGAACTTGAAATCACACCGTGTGCATTTTCATTCATAAGGTTTACACTCTAGTAATATTGGCTTTACAGACTCATCATTGCTTTGTAATTTTCGATATGTTTATTTAAAGTATCGCTTAATACCTGTGCTCGTTGGATGATCAGTCTTCCGAATAATTTTTCTATTGTTTGGATGAATTCGTTTTGAAGTTATTATTTGTGCCTTTCCGAATAAGGGATTCGGCTTCGGGCACATCCCTAGTATCTGTACATTGATTTGCATAATGTTCAACACTTCAAAAAAAGAAAGAAAAGAAAACATTTGATGGACAACCTTTGTGTTACAGGTATATTTCAGCCACACATCCATTTCCTCTTGGTATTGGCCACACCAGTGGACGTAGTGATCCTGGGTCTGAGTTTCCCTAAAGCACAGACAGGCGAGTGATAAAATCAAACCCAAAAATGTTAATGTCCAGGTAAGGGTGTTTCGTTTGTTCAGTGTAATTATCTTGACTGTTTCTACTCCTGCAGGTTTGAATGACAGTTTGTCCGGAGTGATGCAGCTGTTGCCGGATCCTCTGTACTCCATCCCCACAGACAACACCTACCTGTTGGCTGTCACCTCCACGGATCAGGGCCGCATCTTCATGGCTGGTAAAGACGGCTGTCTGTATGAGGTCGCGTATCAGGCGGAAGCCGGCTGGTTCAGTCAACGCTGCAGGAAGATCAACCACTCGAAGAGCAGCCTGTCCTTCCTCATCCCATCACTCCTGCAGTTTTCATTCTCTGAGGACGGTGAGAATATTGTGGTTTAGATGTAATGCTGGTTTTGTCTACCAATATTGTTATAGATTTCAATAACTAATGCAGAATTTGAGAATTTGTATTCAGAATACAAAATTGTAGAAATTAAACACTTATATTTCACAATTTGGGCTGGAAATTCACAAAAACATGCATTTATCTGCAATAAAGTGCAATATCCTGTGTCAAGGCTGGTGGTGGATTTGGGAACTTCCACTTCTGTTTAAGGAATATTCTGGGTTCAATACAAGTTAATCTCATTTGTGGCGTAATGTTGATTACCACAAATTAATTTCGACTCGTTCCTCCTTTTCTTTTTGCCCAATTCCACAATTCCTCAATCCGGGTGGCGGAGGACGAATCTCAGTTGCCTCCACGTCTGAGACCGTCAATCCGTGCATCTTATCACGTGGCTTGTTGAGCGCGTTACCGCGGAGATGTAGCACGTGTGGAGTCTTCACGCTATTCTCCGCGGCATCCACGCACAACTCACCACGCGCCCCTCCGAGAACGAACCACATTATAGCGACCACGAGGAGGTTACCCCATGTGACTCTACCCTCCCTAGCAACCGGGCCAATTTGGTTGCTTAGGAGACCTGGCTGGAGTCACTCAGCACGCCCTGGATTCGAACTCGCGACTCCAGGTGTGATAGTCATCGTCTTGTCCCTCCTTTTCTTCAATAAAGCACAAATGTGTGTTCCAGTGAGACACTTACAATGGAAGTCAATGGGGCCAGTTTCTGGAGGGTTTAAAGGCAGAAATGTGAATCTTATAATTTTATAAAAGTACTTCTGTAAAATTGTCTATAACTTTCCACAGATGCGGTTAGTAAGTGATTTTATCACACTAAAATCATGTTAACACACATATTGTTTATGTTTTGAAACAGTGAGTATTTTGATGTTTGCTGATTGACCCCATTGACTTCCATTGTAAGTGTCTCACTGGAACACACATTTGTGCTTTTTTAAAGAAAAGGAGGGACGAGTCGAAATACATTTTTGTGGTAATCAACACCGACACAAATGCTGTCGATTGAGCTTAACATGCATTGAATCCGAAATATACAGATATTCTGAAAATGACCATATTTCGGTCCTGGAAGTTTGGTAAGTCTGTGCTTTTATTCAGCATTTCACATTTCAATATGTTTTGCAGATCCAGTTGTTCAAATTGCAATTGATAATTCGCGGAACATTCTATACACGCGTTCAGAGAAGGGAGTTCTGCAGGTCAGTGCCAAAACATTAATACAATCAATCATGTGCTGAAGTGTTTATTATTATAGCGGCGTTCTGATGTTTCCTCGTGTCTGTCAGGTGTATGATCTCGGCGTTGATGGGCAGGGAATGAGTCGAGTTGCTGCCATGTCTCAAAGCTCCATCGTATCAGCAGCTGGAAACATCGCCAGGTAACGGCTTCACCTGTGTTTGCTGTATTGTTACATGCAGTATGCTGTATGTAGACATTTTGGGCGATAACACGGTTTACTATTAGAAATCTAAATTTAGCTGATTACACTGGAACTTCAGTCCACAGTTTTACAGTTTGAATTGGAAATAAGCCCTGATATTATTTGCTTTGAATGTCAGCTTATTCAAACTAAGAAATGTTGTCTGATACCAATATATTATGATATTTATATGTGTTGTTCACCCCTAGTTTATAGCTTAATCATAGTTCTCCTATATAGTACACTTGTCGATGCAAATTCATGTCTCTCTGTCTTATACAGGACGATTGATCGCTCTGTGTTCAAACCCATCGTTCAGATTGCTGTTATTGATCGCTGCGAGTCTTTAGACTGCCAGCTGTTAGCAGTCACTCACGCTGGTATGAATAAATCTTACATTTATTAATAGACACCCTCACGAATCATTGATTAGTGTATATACTCTGAGTTGTGTTTATGTACTCTGTGCAGGCGTCCGTCTGTATTTTAGCACCTCCCCTTTTGCTCCGCCCAACGCCAGACACACCGTGGCTCGTCCCAGTATCCTGGCACTGGTGCATGTTCGTCTGCCACCCGGATTCTCTGCATCCTCCACTCTTCAGAAACCTGCTAAAGTGCACAAGGCTCTGTACAGTAAAGGTGTTCTGCTGATGGCTGCATCTGAGACGGAGGACAGTGATGTTCTGTGGTGTATGAACCACGACTCCTTTCCGTTTAAGAAACCTCTGATGGAAGCTCAGGTCAGAGACCCTTGCTGACTGTCCATCCTTCCGTGTGTTTGTCTCTCTGTCTGTCGGAATGTCTTTTTGTTTGGCTGTCTGTTTGTCCACCTTTCTGTCATTCTGTCTATTTGTCCGTCTAGCTATTTGTCTGTTTGTTTTTCTACGATTATGATTGATTTTTTTTCACCCAATTTGGAATGCCCAATTCCCAATGCGCTCTAAGTCCTCGTGGTTGCGTAGTGTTTCGCCTCAATCCGGGTGTTGGAGGACGAATCCCAATTGCCTCCGCATCTGAGACCATCAACTCGTTCATCTTATCACGTGGCTTGTTGAGCGCATTGTCACGGAGACATAGCACGTGTGGAGTCTTCACACCATCCACCGCGGCATCCACGCTCAACTCGCCACGCGCCCCACTGAAAACGAACCACATTATAGCGACCACGAGGAGATTACCCCATGTGACTCTACCCTCCCTAGCAACCGGGCCAATTTGGTTGCTTAGGAGACCTGGCTGGAGTCACTCAGCACACCCTGGGATTCGAACCAGCGAACTCCAGGGGTGGTAGCCAGCGCCTTTAACACTGAGCTGCCAAGGCCCCCGATGCTACATCTTTTTATCATTTTGGGGGACAGTCACATTTCTGCCTTTAAACCCTCCAAAAATGTCCCCCATTGACTTCCATTGTAAATGTCTCACTGTTACTCAACTTTTGCTTTTTTTTGTTTTTTTTTTTAAGAAAATTATTTTTTGTGGTAATCAACATTATGACTCAAATGCTGTCGATTGAGCTTAACTTGTGTTGAACCCGGAATATTCCTTTAAGGTTTGTGGGTGCTTAATACACAACATACTCCTTATTCATATTTAACATGAAATCATATAATAAAATAGGGACATATACATTTTTTTAAGGCTTTATAGACATTGAAAATATTGCACAGGCGTAGAATGACAAAAATTATATTTTAAACATTACAATTTTTCCAAATACTTAAAATATTTCTCTATTTTCGGTCAACTTTTGTTCTGAACGACTTGACATTTACTGTTGTTTTTGGAACCCAGCCAACCTGAATATTATATTAAATCATATTATATTATATTATGGAATAGTAATATATTTCTGTCCTAAATGTTTTTAACTTTCACACGTTATTTTAAGGCTATCTTGATTAAACCCACGAGCCCTTATTTCAATTGGGCGGTTGTGAAATGGTTGATAAGATTATCTTACTAAAGTCTCTTAAGTCATATGTGTATATATATATATGTTCTTTTTTGGCAGATGACAGTGAATGTTGACGGTCACTCGTGGGCTCTGTGTTCTATTGAGGAAACTACACCACCAAAGATCATCACTCCTCTGAATAAAGATCTCATTCCTGTCACCGACTCGCCGTTGGTCGTTCAACAGCACAACATCCCACCGCAGAAATTTGTCCTTCTGTCTGCTCAGGTACAATCATCTCCATGTGTCGTCGTCTTCTACATAATACTCCTCAATTTGTCCTCCTCTTACTGTTCATTACATTATTTAACCGTCTTCAGGGAAGTCATATCTTCCACAAACTGCGGCCCGTGGATCAGTTACGCCACCTGCTGGTGAGCAGTGCAGGAGGAGAGAGTGAGGAGATCGAGAGGTTCTTTAAGCTGCACAGGGTGAGTGACGTCACATTTATTCTTTTCCCCAGAGAGATTTTCTTCCGTTTATGTATTTGTCAATCAGTGTTATTCATTTCCCTCCTCAGGAGGAGCAGGCGTGTGCGACAGCGCTCATCTTGGCGTGTTCCACTGCAGCGTGTGATAGAGAAGTGTCCGTATGGGCTACAAGAGCGTTCTTCAGGTCATACTTCAAAATGCATTCACTTGACAAATGTTTTTTATTAACGTATTTACCGTTAATTCAACATACACCAGCATGAAGGGCAGAACCTTTGCGATGTGTCCGCTCGGAGTCATTAACACTGATTCCGTGTAAGTGATAAAATGGAGAAAGGAGCTCCTGACGCTATTTGTTGTACAAAACAAGCCCAGATGGCACTTGTGACAGAAATCAATTATTTTTCAGCCTAAGTAAGGCTAATTTTAATAACCACAGAAGCACGTCAAGTCTTAACTATCACCAAAATGCAGAATGAGAAGTTTTTGTCTGCAAGCGCTTTTCATGTGGAGTTCAAAGCGGCGCTTGACACCCTGACGTGAATCATGAAAGCGGCTATATGATTGCTGTAACAAAGCGGATAGCCACTGTCTGCCGGCAGGATGAGTTTTTAAAATAATTATCCCTTTTTCTCCTCCATCTCCTTATCTTCCATTCAATTTGGAATGCCCAATTCTCACTACTTAGTAGGTCCTCGTGGTGGCGCGGTTACTCACCTCAATCCGGGTGGTGGAGGACAAGTCTCAGTTGCCTCCTCTTCTGAGACCGTCAATCCGTGCATCTTATCACGTGACTCGTTGTGTATGACACCGCGGAGACTCATGCTACTCTCCGTGATCCACGCACAACTTACCACACGCCCCATTGAGAGCAAGAACCACTAATCGCAACCACGAGGAGGTTACCCCATGTGACTCTACCCTCCCTAGCAACCGGGCCAATTTGGTTGCTTAGGAGACCTGGCTGGAGTCACTCAGCACACCCTGGATTTGACCTCGCGACACCAGGGGTGGTATTCAGCGTCAATTCTCGCTGAGCTACCCAGACCCCAGTGGAGGATGAGAGTTTAAGAGATTTAATGCCCATTGCAATAAATGTGCAATCTATGTGGGGACTAATTCTTTCAAGTCAACCTCCTACTTAGACTTTAGGAAGCATTTAATGTTACTTGATTTGGTGCTATTTTAGTGCATTTCTATCTTTATACTGTGGAAGGCTTTGTTCGGAAAATGTAAATAAAGCATTATTATTACATATTGTTTTGTTTTCTTTCCTAAGAAGTAAATAAATGCATTTTGACAGCAAAAGAAGTATATTTAGAGTGAAATTTCAGCACTTTCTAAATCTGCGATTAATAACTATGAAAAATTATGCAAATAATTGAGTAAAAATTTTAATTGACTGTATTACAGCATATATATATAAATATATATATATATGGGTAGCACTTACATTACATAGTCACACCAAAACACACTGCATTGGTTGAGCCAATGTTTCTCTGCTGGGCTGGTCAAACAATGTTTTGAAAGCTCCACATAGTTACAATATTTACATTTTATGGTAAAATAGACTGATTAATGACAAAGTTGACTGTGCATATTAAGCTGGGTTACGAGAATATGACAAATGATTTTGAGATTTTTTTCTCAAACTGCTGCACCTAAAACCCATTGTACATAATAAATAAATAAATTAAAAAAAGTTCATTTTTGTGTGTTTTCTGAAGGTATGGTGGAGAGGCACAGATGCGTTTCCCATCTGCTATTTCTGCCCCCAGTAATGTCGGGCCTCTCTTCAGCTCTCCAGTACCAGGTGAGAAACATTTTAACAGCACAGAAATCTAACATGATGTTGGTTCAACATTTTAACCATTAACTGTGTCGAATTACTCACTAGAACATGATTGTTCAATTGTGTTCTGTTGACTAACGTCTAACATTTCGCCTACTGTGATTCTAGGATCACCAATGCCTGTCGGTAGCCCCCTACCACACCCCAGTTTCCTTGCGACACCTGCCCCAGGTATAAAGCTACCCCTCCGTTTAGAAAACACCTTACTAATGTGTGTGTACCAATATAGTTGCTAAACAGGGCTGGGGGGGGGATCGGTTTCCAGATTAATCGCAATCTTCATTTGAATGATCCTGATATCTGCTCTTAAAGGGATAGTTCACTCAAAAATTTAAATTCTCTCAAAACTGATTTATGTGCCTTTTTGTCTATACTTCTTGCCTGAAATACCGTGTCTGTCATTTTTGCATGTTGGTTTTTTTAAATGTTTGTATTCATAATATCCCACATCAAAATAAACTTTCTTTGCCTCTGGAAATTTGTTTGTTTTCTGTCTACATAAGCAAGGTTGCATGGATGGGGAAAAATAAATAATATTTCGTAGTCCTATCAAATCCCACCCTGTTATTTACAGCTGAATATTCTGTTTGACATGTAGAACATTGTTTCCATGTATCTCATGTTGTTTTCATGCATCAGGTGTGTTCCCGCCAACTGTGTCGACCCCTTACGTTCCCGCTACACCCATGTATACGAGTGGTGCCCCCATTACAGCCATGACCGCTGGACCAGAGGTCAGCTTCTCTGGAAAACACAACGGCATCAGTATTTACTTCACGCGCATACTGGGGTCAGTCAAATACAAGCTGTTAATACATGATGAATGTTCATAGTAATTGGTTGAGGGTTCCTATAGATTAAGAATGCTGTTCTGCTTTAAAACAGGAACATTTGGGATGGGAGTCTTGCGATGGAGATGACCATAAACAACGGAAGTCAAGCTGTGACTATTGTGAGTTAATGATAGTTCTGCATAGTTTAACCTCTTTGACTCTGAAGAATTTTTGGGCTGCCACCAGCAATTTTTCACACTCAAATTTAAAAGCTCACCATTTACACATACTGTGGACTAATTGCCTAAAATTGGTCACATTTGTTTCTGACCCCCCCCCACCTACCCCTTGAATTACTAGACTAGAATAATATCGTATATGTTTACAATCTTATGATGAATAAAATTATTATTATTTTTGTCCTGACTTTGTAAGCATGTAATTCTGTTTCTGTTCACCCCATCTCCCTCCAAATAGTCGATGGAAGCAAATACTTCCTCTATCACCTTCCGTCACAAAATGCCGATCTAAAATGTAGGTGGCATTATAACACATTTTAGCCCAGATGTGCTCGTCCATAGACATTCAGTCTATTTTTCAGTTCATGCACCACCCCCAATTTTTCATTGAATATCTCGGCCTCTGAGTGGACTAGAAGCTCAATCTAAAGTTGTCATTAGAAAGCTGAGATCCTCCCCTTTGCGATGATGTTTAACATTTTATCATCGACAGTCAATAACATATTATTCCCATGATTGTTTTAGCATGGTTTTCCTGCGGGACCGCATATTTTGTTCTGCACATCTAAGATATAGCATTGGATTATTCACACAAGCAAGCTCAGAGACAAGTAAACAATGGCTCATTTTTTAAGGAACTGCCTAAGGTAAAAGAAGACTATTTGAGGCTTACAGCAGCAGTGATTGGCACATAAATGAGACGTTTGTATTTGATGTCTTACAAATTTCATATTACACTTTTTGATTCTTTTGACATTTTTTTTTAAACTGTTGTATTAGGGCAACAAAATAAACTGTACAGTCACATTTCCAAGAATGAGAGCTTTCATTTGATATATAATCTGTCTATTTAATTGTTATTTTAAAGACTTTTATATTCATATTAATAGTTTTACACATGACCACTAGGTGGCGCTTATTTACGACGTGGACGATTTAAGACCATATTTTGTCATTTTAAGTTACATAAATGAAGATGTGATGGTTATCTCTGCAAAGCTTTCAAACGATACCCCATATGCCTGACTTACAGTATGTATATGACTTGAGCTTTTTAAGCGTAAACTTTTCTCGTGATATAGCGCCCCCTTTTGGACCCGCAACTGTCCATGGAGTTGAAGAGGTTTTAAACTCTGCATCCATTATTGATCTTTTTTTATTTTTTTTTTTTTTTTTTTTTTAAGTTGGAGAGCACAGCCAGTTCGTCTGATCTGGAAACTGTTCTAATGGAGCTTCAGGGCCTAAAGGAATTTCTGGATAAAAACTCACAGTTCAGTCCAACTTCACTGGGTGTGGTCAAGTACGTGAACCCTGCGCAGATTTCTGGTTCGCATTTATCAGTGCATGCATGTTTGATGTTTTAACTCACTTGACATCCTCAGTTTCAGCTCACCAGCTAACCTACAGCAAAGACTTCTGGGATTTATGCGTCCAGATGGGGCAAGCTCTCAAGTCCAGCAAGAGCTGCAGAGGAAATATCACAGTAAGTTTAGTATGTTTGTGTAAGGCGGATTTTCATCAGTGTTAGCGGTGTAACTAGCTGAAATTAATCATATATTTCCATGTAAACAATGTAAGATTAAAAGACATTTTAATTTAGTTCATTGCTCAGTAGTTCAAGTAGATAATTGTTTTTTAAAGTGCAGCTCAACTGTAGTATTAAGGCCGATTTATACTTTATATGCGTTGAACCTACGCCATAACCTGACATGCACCTCTTTAAAAATGTAACCACGTGTCGCGTCGATGCAGACCATAACAGCTGTGATTGGTGTGCTTTGTTAAGCTCTATGCAGCTTATCATGTTGTATTTGGGCTCATTTTAATCTGGAGCATCTGCTGATTTTGAACTGTTTCATGAAGTTACAAACAAAAACAAGACAAAAGTCAAATCTGGGCTTTTTTCTCTGGGATTTTAGTTGATATATATTTGGTATGTGAGTGAAACAATATTTGCTGTATGCCAGAATATTTATTTCTTATTATTTAAGCGACTTATAAGCAAGCATTACTGATTTATTTTCTCTCTGCATGGCAGACAACATGTATAATAAATAACATGTACCTTAATCTTAACATGTACATGCATACATTGATGAACTATTTTAATGCTGCAATAATTTAATAAACACTCTTAACTGCTTCAAATTATGTAGCTTATTGACAAACTACAACTGATGTTCACCGTCTCCTGTTTGTCCCTCAGCGGAGGCTCAGGTGTATGAGAAATCGTCTCTTCAGGGAATACAGCAGCTGATCCATCGCTCCTTTCAGACACTGGCACTCTGGAAACTTCTGTGTGATCATCAGTTCAGCCTCATCATCTCTGAGATGCCCAAGGTGAGCTTTGCTTTATGCTGAAGGCCTATAATGGTCAAAAGCAACGTGACAAAGCGAAAAAAATAAATTCACTTTTTCTTATTTTTCTTGAACTCAGAAAAGCTTGCATACCTCAGTGAAAGTGAAATGCAGAGTGAGCCTCAAAAATGGGCCTACAAAACATTGCTTTTAGAATTTATTGGGCTTATACTCACTCAAATGGACTTTTGTGCAATTGTCCTCACTGTCTGATTTTCAGGAGTTTCAGGACCAGATAAAGGCCGTGAGTTTTAAGGATGTCGTAGTGTCTGGACGTGAGCTGACAGGCGCTCTCATCACCGCTCTCATTAACGTTTACATCAGAGACAGCGCTTCTGTAGATACGGTCAGCGGTCACCTAAGAGACATCTGCCCTTTACTGTACAGCAGTGATGACAGCATCTGTTCAAAGGTATCGCTGGATTGTCCTCTATTCTGTATTGGCCAATCTTTTTTTTTTTTTCACTTAAAACAGTGTAAACTTTCTCTGTGGCTTAAAATCTTTTTACTCTTCATTATAACACTGTATTTTAAACATATTGTGTTGGCCTTTGGTATTTCTGGTCCGCTGAGAAATGGATTTATTCTGCTAACAGCCTTGAAAAGGTTTATAACAAAGGCAATCTGGAATCGGTTTTAGCGTTTTTATTAAAAATGAATTTTAAACATCATCTGCAGATTTTTAGCAGTTTTGCCTATTATATTTGACCCTGGATTTCACCATGGAAGCTGGTAGGGGGTTAAAAACAAACATCATTATAATATGTTGACTTCTAATATTCTTGATCGGAGTTCTAGTATGAATACTAGTGTTTTAAAAGTAGGAAAACAGTATAGCTTTATAATGCCAGCCATTGGATTATTGCCGATAACATGCAAACAGTTATGGTAAAACTCTGTCTGCATTCTGCATTCTCACTCCTGACAGGCCAATGAACTTCTCCAGAGCTCCAGACAGATCCAGAATAAACTTGAGAAGGAGAGAACGCTAAAGGACTCCCTCCGTCTGTACCAGCAGATCAGTCACCATACAGATCTGCCTCTGGTGTGCTCTCAGTACAGACAGGGTGAGTAACCACTTTACATCACCTGGAGAAACAGCTGCTTTCGACTTTTTGTAACTGATCAGATATCTTGTGTCCCTGTTCAGTGCGTTTCTATGAGGGTGTGGTTGAGCTGTGTCTCACTGCTGCAGATAAAAAAGACCCTCAGAAACTGGGACCGCACTTCTACAAGAACGGAGAGCCGGAAGAGGACCTTACAGGCCAGCAGGCATTCCAGGAAAGGTAGAGCAGAAACATACAGATGTGCTATGATAGTAGTGGTGCAGTTGTTTCAGTAGAGATTGTAGCAGTTGGAGCTGTGGCCTAACGGTTAGCACATATGCTCCAGATTCATTGAGCCTCATGTGGGAGTTCCAGGTTCAAATCCTGCCAGCAGAGTTTTCCAGTCCCATCTCCCGCTCTCTTTCCCATTATTGATTGTAATCACTCTGCTTTAGCTATCAATGAAATGGCAAAAAAAAAAAAAAAAAATCACGACCAAGTTAGCCCATCTCCAGGGTTCCTACAGTCATGTAAAACCTGGAAATATCAGGAATGTTTTTGTTTTTTATTTTTGTATTTTTTTTTTTCATGTCTGGAAAGGTCAGGGAATTTTATAAAATGGCAATTCTTATAGTGAATATAATTTTTCTTCACTATACTTTCCTCTAAAATATTTCTTCAGCTAGAAATGGCTCTTTTTGAGTGCAGTCTCTGTAAAGTTGTTAAAAATCCACATTCAGTAATCAAGAACAACTGAAGAAGTCATGGAAATTCACATTGCAGGAACCCTGCATCTCTGGTATGACTATTTACTTTTTAATTTGCGATCTTTTCAAATGTGACATTTCTTTTTTTTTTTAACCATTGTGCACTGTTTGTTTTAGACTCACACTTGCATTATTCGCGGTCAAATTTGACCGAAAACAATAAACGTGTATTTTTTTTTTTTTAAATAAATGAAATACATTTACACTAACTCCAATAAAGTTGTGCATTTTGGAGGGAATCTTATGCCATTTAGATATTACCTACCTTTTAAATTAATATATTACACCATTAATTTGCATATGCAAATTTATGCTAATTTCACTTCAGTATAAACCTACATTTCTGTAAGTTGAAACATGAAGAAAATATGAGAATGTGTCATGTACTGGGGCAGATTGCTGCCATCTGGTACAAAAAATAAATAAAAATAGAACAATTACATGACTTGAAAATCATGTCATGACAATAATAGCCAGTAGATGGCTGCAGTGATCCACTAATTCTTTCCTGGTTGTAACAAGATGAGTGTGCGCGTGTGTGTGTGTGTGTGCGCGCGTTCTGCATAATGAATGTGTTCTAGTCTCACCCCTTCATTGTTTGACAAATAAAATTAAAAAAAAATTTCCGTGTTATAGTCTCACCCATTTCCTATGGTCATGAACAACTCAAGTGTTGTTTTTTTTTTTTTTTGTCACGAGGCCTAAACTCACCGAATCCAGTCCACATTTTTTTGTGTTTTCAGATGGCAAATGTAGGAAAAGTAACCAAGCCTTGAGCCACTCATATGAAGTATACCACTTTTATTAAAGAAACTAAATTGATTTTGAACAGTGCACAAGGGTTAATGATCTTTTATAGGGACTTCAATGTTGAGAAAGGCGTAAAACGTAAACTTAAATTACAGGGTTCCCACGACCATGGAAAACCTGGAAAGATTAGGGAATTTTAAAACTGAGATTTGAAGGCCTGATACAGTTATTGAAATTTCTGTAGTGGATTTACAGATATAAAATATTTAATTGGCTAGAAATTGCTCTTTGTAAGGGCAAATTTTGTAAAAGTCATAGAAATTTTGTGGTCAAAAGGAGTGGGTAGCCTGTCTAAAATGAAGATACATTTTTTTTGTAGTCATGCTCAGATCTCTAAATATTTCATAAAGTATTTTACTTTTTAGTGTAATCTGTATTTAATGTTTCTAGAATAAATCCATATCCGGTAATCTTGAACAGGTGTAACAGTCATGGAAAGTCTTTGCTCAAAATGTGGGAGTCCTGAAGTCATTTGTGATGATTTGTGTGTGTTTGTTTCCAGACTGTGTTGTTATAAATGCATCACAGACACCATGCAGGAGCTGGTGAACCAAAGCAAAGCGGCCCCTCAGTCCCCCAGTGTCCCCAAACAACCCGGGCCCCCTGTCATGACCTCTGACCCCAACATGTTGAGCAACGAGGACGCTGCAGCCCATGTGAGTCACACGCATCTGCTCTGTTTCTTCATGTCATTCAAAGTTTGATGCGTATATAACAATTCTGTTATTTCTACTGATGTCTTTGTCCACAGTTTGAGCAGCTGCTGGGTCTCGCGCAGAGATCTCAAGACGAGCTCTTCCACATCGCGCTGTATAACTGGCTCATTCAGGCCGATCTCACTGACAAACTGCTGGAGGTATGAAGTATCTGACGCAGAAGTACTTTGAAGTGTAGCGTTAATTCTCTTTGCTGTGAGTTTAAGGGCTCTTCCTCTCTTTCAGGTGAGTTCTCCCTATCTGGAAGATCATTTGATGCACATGATCAAACAGGATCAGAGTAAAGTGCGGAACATGGATCTGCTCTGGCGATACTACGAGAAGAACCGAAGCTTTGGCAAAGCGGCACACGTACTGGCGCGTCTCGCAGATATGCACAGGTATCTGCGCGGGCAATGACATCACTGATCATAGAGACGTCCAGATCAGGGGTTGCACTAAAATTAATCATTATCCGTCATTTTGACGAACTGGGTTGTAAAATTTCTATCATGCTCTACTTTTATATATCCGTAAAATATTGTAATACTTGTTGTTTTTTTAATTGGCCTGGCCAATTAATCGGACAATATTTGAGTAAATATTTTATAAAACAAGTGTTCGTTTCACTTTAGAAATGTTGTGTACATCTGATTTTCTGTTGTTAAATTGTATTTTGTATATGTGCATTTATATCGGTCATCCTGCTCTCTAGATATCGGTATCGGCCATTAGAAAAAACCCCATATTGGGGGCCAGGGTAGCTCAGCGAGTAAAGACGCTGACTACCACACCTGGAGTCACGAGTTCGAATCCAGGGTAGAGTACATGGGGTAACCTCCTTGTGGTTACTATATAATGTGGTTATCGTTGTGTGGCGCGTGGTGAGTTGTGCGTGGATGCCGCGGAGAATAGCGTGAGCCTCCGCGCGCTACGTCTCCGCGGTAACGCGCTCAACAAGCCACGTGATAAATTGCGCGGATTGACGGTCTCAGATGCAGAGGCAACTGAGATTAATCCTCTGCCACCCGGATTGAGGTGAGTCACTACGCCACCATGAGGACTTAGAGTGCATTGAGAATTGGGCATTCCAAATTGGATGGTATGTGTTTCTGTTGATGCCATCAGTTTGCATTATTTCAGGGTGCTTTCACACTTGGTTCGATTGCTTGGACCGAACGAGAGTCCATTTTCTCCCCCTGCCCCCGCTGGTCTCAGTATCATATAATTTGTGTCCGAACCATGGTCCGATTGCGTCATCAACGTGAGTACAAGTGGCAGCTGTTGACCTCTGTAACAAGGTAACAACTGAAGAGAACAAGTGTTATTAATGTATTCATCTCTTGTGTTTGTTTGTCACGGATGCATTGAATGTGCAAAGATGTGAAGAATGTTAGCGCTTGTCTGCCGCGAGCCCACAGATGCATAGCAAGAGATGTAAAGAATGGTGATGTTGGGGCCTGGGTATCTCAGCGAGTGTTGATGCTGACTACCACACCTGGAGTCGTGAGTTCAAATCCAGGGTGTGCTGAGTGACTCCAGCCAGGTCTCCTAAGCAACCAAATTGGCCCGGTTGCTAGGGAGGGTAGAGTCACTTGGGGTAACCTCCTCGTGGTCACGATTAGGGGTTCTCGCTCTCAATGGTGCACGTGGTAAATTGTGCGTGTCACGGAGAGTAGCATGAGCCTCCACATGCTGTGAGTCTCCACGGTGTCATGCACAACGAGCCACATGATAAGATGCGCGGATTGATGGTCTCGGAAGCGGAGACAACTGAGACTTGTCCTCCACCACCCGGATTGAGGCGAGTAACCGTGCCACCACGAGGACCTACTAAGTAGTGGGAATTGGACATTCCAAATTGGGAGAAAAAGGATGAAAATGGCGATGTGATGATCGGTAGCCTGCACAGATGTAAATTATGTCACAAGTCACAAGTGGTTCACTTCCACGATTTGTTACGATTGTGTTCATATCAGAGGCAAACCGTGGTGGAGTTACATGAACCATACCCAAGACCACCTCTTCAAGCAGACTTGGGAAAACAGCGTTCACATCATCCAAACGAACCGAACTTTGACGTCATTCGAACCCGGGTGCGCACCAAAAGTGTGAAAGCACTCTCAATTTCAGTTTTTTTTTTAAAAGTGTAATTTTAGAAAATTAAGTACACTTCCCACAATCCTGAGGGGGAAGTCTATACTTGTAATCAACAACGTGAAATTAATAGTTTTACATTTTTCCATAATGTTTCATTCAGTTGTGAATTCGCAATGCTTCGTGGGATTGTAGTTTATTCCCACATTAAAGATGTTAAGAACACACTTGTACGTTTTGTCTGATTTTCAAAAAAGTTTTTGCTTCAAATCAAAGGTTTGTAATGTTGTGATTCACCTCGGAGCTGGTTGGTTTGATTAACAGCTGATAAGTCTTTTATTAAGGATTTTATGAAAACCCTATGGGTTAAAAAAAAAATAATGGGGAAAAGTACATCCAGAACCTGTTGCACTGTATTTTAGGATATCTGCTCAGAGTACATTATAATGATTTATCTTTTTGTTTTGTTTTTCAAAAGAATAAGTGTTTCTTGAAATCCTGAAAATAAGTTGCCCATTTTAATGTTTGTGTGTATGTAGTACAGAGATCTCTCTGAAGCAGCGTTTGGAGTACATCTCCAGAGCTATTCTCTCTGCCAAGAGTTCGTCCTGCATGTCTTCACTGGGAGCCCATGGAGAGTTTCTACATGAACTGGAGGAAAAAATGGAGGTATTTACACACAAACACCTACTGTGGCTGACCAGCCGTCATTTGTCATTGACCACATTTACATACACTTAAAGCGGTTTATTTCAGGGTTTTTGCAGAGAAGCAAGGGGCTGCAACAGTACACAAAATTCACGGTTCGGTACATACCTCGGTTTTGGGGTCACGGTTCGGGATGGTTTTGGTACAGCAGGGAAAACAGAATCTTTTATTTATTTTGAAAACAGTGGCTGATGGGCAACAATTTTTATGAAGGCTCATTTATACATGACTGCACTATTTCTTCAACGAAATTACAATACAAAACTTAAGAGCCTCTTATATGGGGGCCAGGGTAGCTCAGCGAGTATTGATGCTGACTACCACCACTGAAGTCGTGAGTTCGAATCCAGGGTGTGCCGAGTGACTCCAGCCAGGTCTCCTAAGCAACCAAATTGGCCCGGTTGCTAGGGAGGGTAGAGTCACATGGGGTAACCTCCTCGTGGTCGTGATTAGTGGTTCTCGCTCTCAATGGGGCGTGTGGTAAGTTGTGCGTGGATCGTGGAGAGTAGCATGAGCCTCCACATGCTGTGAGTCTCTGCGATGTTATGCACAACGAGTCACGTGATAAGATGCGCGGATTGATGGTCTCAGAAGCGGAGGCAACTGAGACTTGTCCTCCACCACCCAGATTGAGGTGAGTAACCGTGCCACCACGAGGACCTACTAAGTAGTGGGAATTGGGCATTCCAAATTGGGAGAGAAAAAAAAAAGAGCCTCTTGTATGCACATTGTTTAAAAACATAAATAATAATAAAAGTGCAATTTTAATAATTGTAACAAAATTAAGACATCAGCAGTGTAGATTTCTGTGTCTTTTGCCTTTCAGCTCACCACTTGTACTTATCACTCAATATTAAATACTCCTATGGCATTCGATATTGCTTACAGCGAGAGGCTGCTTGAACGCCGTGGCGAGACTAACTTGCACAGGCTGTTTATGCTTTGCTCCCGTAAGCTCAAGAGACACATGGGGATAATGTTACCGCAAATGAGTCATCATGTTAGATGTGCTTGCTGAGCAGGGCTGTTATAAGGGTTGAGGAGGGGGGAAAAAGGCAGAAAGGCTGTTCCATATTGTATATCACATCTAAACGCATTCAGCTGGAAACTAGGATAAAATCATGGAGACAGCGTGCGAAAGTGAAAGCTGCCGGGGCAGCACGCACGTTGATGAAGAACTGTCCTCATAAACTTCACATGCATTTATCTGAGAGCATGTGAGCAGGGCGGAGCATTGAGCGGAGCGGTGATAATTTCACCTGAGCAGTGAGCGCCTTTTTAAAGATTCCACTCCGCTCAGTCCGCTCAGCGCCGTTCGCTTAACCCAGAATGCACTTCGTGATATGCTGGTTTGGGAACCTGCGAAATAAGCAATAAGCCTGAAGTTATGGAGCTCAAACATTATTTTAGTGAAGTTGCAAACCATATACATAAATGCAAAGCAAAAATCAAAGCTAAGAACGAGGAAATCGCAAGGGAGTGTGGAGAGACTGTGAGAATTAGCAAATATTCCTTTTGCAATATGTCACATTGCCAGAGAGCACGAGGATGTGCTACGCGAACATGGTAGCGCAGCACAAGGTGAGCTAGTAGACTACACTACTATTCGATAAAAAATGAATAGATGGGGGGCCTGGGTAGCTCAGTAGTAAAGACGCTGGCTATCACCCCTGGAGTTCGCTAGTTTGAATCCCAGGGCGTGCTGAGTGACTCCAGCCAGGCCTTCTAAGCAACCAAATTGGCCCGGTTGCTAGGGAGGGTAGAGTCACATGGGGTAACCTCCTCGTGTTCGCTATAATGTGGTTGGTTCTCGGTGGGGCATGTGCTGAGTTCAGCGTGGTTACCGCGGTGGATGGCGTGAAGTATCCACATGCGCCATGTCTCCGTGGCAACACGCTCACGTGATGAGATGCGCGGGTTGACGGTCTCAGACGCGGAGGCAACTGGGATTCGTCCTCCGCCACCCGGACTGAGGCGAATCACTACGCGACCACGAGGAATTAAAAGCACGCTGGGAATTGGGCATTCCAAATTGAAAAAAAAAAAAAGATAAGTAGATAAGTTGATCTTTTGCAATCATGTCAGTGCACGGTAACATTTTATTTTAATGTGTCCTTATTACACATATTACATGTATTTACTATAATAATAACAGTCAGTTATGCGTAATTACAAGCAACTAATCCTAAACCCTTAACATATAGTAAGTACATGTTAATTAGTAATAATCCGTAATTACTTGTGTTCGATTGGAACTTGCGACTCCAGGTGGACAGTAGTTGCTTTTGAGCTATCGGTTATCGACAAAAATCTATGCCAATAGTTTTAAAAAAAATTATTATTCCTCTTCCTTATGCAGTAAGAGCGGTTTGGATCTACAGTATAACAGCGACCTCAAGAGGTGAAATAAAAACAATCACGTGGTGATTTGCTGTATCTTTCATCATCGACAATGTGCATCCGTATTTTTATCCTCACTTCAATGCATATTTTGATTAGATAATCGAGTGTTCTAAATTGAAGCGTGCCAAAAAAATAAAAAAGCGACTATATGGAAGCGTGCCCAGTCAGCACATACATTGTCTCCTTATCGGTTAAAACAGTACACTACGTCTGGGATTTTGGGACGATTCCAAAATCGACAAAATCCACTATTGGTGTTGACCTCTACGACAGAGAATAAATTAGTGAGGTTTTCTATGATCCCATGTTTGTTTTTCACATCAGCGTCGCAGGGAAATTATGCTGCTCTGGAGAAAGCTGCTTACTGACCGAGCCGCATGTATATGAGAGAACACAGTGCATGTAAACGGGAACGCCGCTTGTGCAGCTTTCTTGAAATAAACTGATTTCTTGTGTCCATGTGAACCTGCTCACTGAAGGGCAAATACCCAGACATTGCTTTATATACAGGTGTATGTGCCAGTGTTGGCATATGTTGTAAGGGGCTGTTCATTGTTTTTCAATGTGTTTTTTTTTTATGTAAACATACGCTTCACGGATGACTTTGACAGTTTCTTCAGCGTCTTGTGGATGAGCGGCACATTTTATAAACGCTCTGATCAAATTAAAAAGAACTTCAATTTTTAAAACACATGTCGAGAGACCTTTTCTATTCGTTGTGCTGCGTCTAAACAACGCATTCTGTTTACTGCTGTTGTCATGTAGGTGGTGCGCATTCAGGTGCAGATCCAGGAGACTCTGCGCAGACAGTATTCCCAGCATCCCTCAGTGCAGGGCGCCATTACACAACTGGACTCTGAGCTCATGGACATCACTAAGGTAATTTTTGTTTTTTTTTATACGAATTTTACAACAGCTTTCAACGTGGCTCGTCCTGTCAGAATTTAGAACCATCTTTTTATTAAAATGCAATATCTTTTTCTTCAACTGTTGTTTTTCCCTCCCTCTTTAGCTGTACGGCGAGTTTGCGGATCACTTCCGGTTGTCTGAGTGTAAGCTGGCGATTATTCACTGTGCGGGACATTCAGACACGATTCTGGTGCACTCGCTGTGGCAGGAGATCATTGAGAAAGGTGAAGTCTCTGCTGTGAAAGCCTTCCTTTTCTTACACCGTGTTTCTCTGTGTCTGATTAGTTCTTGTGTTTCAGAGTTGAATGACAGTGTTGCGATGAGTCCAGCCGATCGCATGAGAGCTCTGAGTCTAAAGCTTGTGTCACTGGGGAAAGTATATGCTGGAACACCACGATACTTTCCATTAGGTATGCTCCGTTTCATTCTCTGTCAGCAGTTTTTTTTTTTTTTTTTTTTTTACTCTTAATGGTGTAATTGTTTCCCTGGTGTCCATGTGGCCTGCCTTGACATGTCTGAGTGTAATCTAGTTCGATCAAGCGATTTTTCTTTTTCTTTGATATTCCTTTTTTTTTTCTCCCCAATTTGGAATGCCCAATTCCCAATGTGCTCTAAGTCCTCGTGGTGGCGTAGTGACTCGCCTCAATCCGGGTGGCGGAGGACGAATCTCAGTTGCCTCCACGTCTGAGACCGTCAATCCGCACATCTTATCATGTGGCTTGTTGAGTGCGTTACCGCGGAGACATAGCGCATGTGGAGGCTTCACGCTATTCTCCACGGCATCCACGTACAACTCACTACACGCCCCACCGAGAGCGAGAACCACAAGGAGGTTACCCCGTCTGACTGTTCCCTCCCTAGCAACCGGGCCAATTTGGTTGCTTAGGAGACCTGGCTGGAGTCACTCAGCACATCCTGGATTCGTACTCACGACTCCAGGGGTGATAGTCAGCGTCTCTTTGATAATTCTTGTCATTTTTCTGTTTTATATATTGACAAAAGAAAGCACTGAACATAGGGGTGGGCGATATGTCCCAAATCTTAATTTATAGTTTTATATTACGATAAACTATATACAGTGTATCACAATATAGTCAAATGTTTCTGGAAAATCAGTAAAAATTAGTTCAACCACATTGTAATGCCTATTTTTGGATAACACAGTGATTGATTGAACTACTTCCTCTTATTTAATTTTCTCTTTATTTGGAACTAGATAAACATAAAGTAAAAAAAAATAAAAAATCAACCTTACTGAAATGCTCAATTTCACATTATGCCACCTTTCAATCTGATGTTGTTTATTATTAAAATTATAATAATAATATATTGTAAACTTTCCTCAAGAAACTCGACATCTTCTCAAAGCAATGCAACAAAGAAACCAATTCAAGTAAAAAAAGTATCCAACAGACAAAAACCCCCGCTTCGTTTTGTTCTTAATTATTTCAGTCATCTCTATAGAGAATGTATGGATATCTTAAGGCAAACATGGCCAGTTTGTTTCCTAAAGTCTAACATCATTCGAACAGAATTTTTGTGATGTTGATGTGTAGATATGTTTGACTTCTTCCGAAACGCTTTAAGGTAAAAAAAAAAAAACCAACTAAGAATTCAAATGGGTCGCATAAGCTTTGTGGTCCGCGCCGTGATATCAAGAGAAGCTAGGTTGAGTAGCGCGAGTGATCCCGCTGTGCGCTGTCCTGTCTCTGGAGCCCAAATATTGGGAAGCCTGCTGGACTTGCGCGCACTTGCGTGCGCCGGAGATAGCACATGAAACACTCACGTGAAACACAGATGTGCTTGTGAGATTAGAACCATATTTAGCGCTTATGAAGTGCAGAACACAATAAGAATATCATGAATTTGCTACATTTCATTTAATTATTCAACTGATACACACCACACACATGGATATTTACATATCACGATAAACGCGATATAGCAAAATCACTATTGATGTATATCGTCATATCGCCCAGCCATAATTGAACAGTTTAAATACCTTTTTGAATTTTTTTTCAAAGCTGATGTCAATCATTGACAGTTCATAGACAAGGTTCAACTAATTTCCTCTTCAGATTTCCTGGTGAAGTTTCTTGAACAGGAAGTCTGCCGGTTAAACTGGGACGTGGGCTTTGTCACCTTCACCATGCAGGAAATTGGAGTTCAGCTTCCTCGACTTCTGGAGGTGTACGACCAGCTCTTCAAGACCCGGGTACGAGAACGCAGCATGTAGTGTTCACTTTTTAATTACTGTAATCTTTAAGTTGTCTATTCGGATAATTGATGATTGTGCACATATACAAACTCAGCTGAGGTGAATATAATAAAGCTTTTTAATCCATATGCAAATGTTGTTTGACATTTTCTTTTATCTGTACCAACATTTTATTAAGAGTGTAAAACAGCCTCAAACTGTATTTATTAATTTATTTAAAAAAAATGTTAGTACACACGATAGTTAAGCTATCGTTCTCTGTGTTTAGGATCCGTGTTGGCAACGCTTGAAGAAACCTCTTCACCTGGTGGAGTGCATCCATGTACTCCTGTCTGGATACGTGGATGATCCCAGCCGCGTGCCCACCTATGACAGGTAAGAGAATCATGGTCATTTTTGTTTATCACTTTTATCACTTTTCTTTGGTACTGGGCCGAAGCATTTCCCTTGTATAAGAGGTAGTGAGTGGTGTCATTATTTTAAGAAAATGAAATGGTATTTAGAAAGTCTGAGTTCAATCAGGCAATTACTCTCTCTGCCTCTCTCTCTTTGCAGACGTAGATTCACTAACGCATGTCTGGATAATATCTGTGGTTATCTGGTGGAGCTTCAGTCGTTGAGTCCAAACACTGCTCTACAGGATATCATACGCAACTTTAAATCTCTGCAAGCCAAACTGGAGAAGCTGCATTGATGAGTTAAAGGTTATTGACTTTAACATGAATTTTTGCACCAATCTCCTGGTTTTAGCTGTCCGTTTGTAAGTGTTTGATTGAAACCCCAGATAGTACGACCTGATGCATCTCATAGTGCATTTTGAACATGCAACTTTACAAAAAATCAAGCGACAGGTCTTTATTGCTCTTTTTGTGCCTGTTCACTCAAACAAATAAACAGTTCAGTTATATATTCATTCTTTTGCAGACATTTTTGTGGTCTCCATTGCTAAGAATTGCAGATATGAGGGTGCAGAATATATGATTTGATGATAACTTTAATTTTTTCCATGATTGTTGAAAATCACTGTTGCTGCTGTACTGACTGAGGAGGCACTTATTGTGAAGGTTTCAAAGATTAAGACCTTAGTGTTGATCTAAAAGCATTTTTTCATTTGTCCAGAATTTGGATAAATGAGCATAAGGCTAGACCACTGAAAAATGTGTCCAGAATTCCCACAGTATGGTCAATTTCCCAATTATATATTTCTTCTTATTATTATTTTTTACTTAGAAATGTTTGCATGGATGCATAGGATGAAAGGTGATCTGCTCTTGTCCGCTTTGTACAAAATGCAAGAATTATCAATGGACTGTTTTATAAAAATGATCCATTTTTATGAAACATTCTTTTTTAACTGCCTTATTTGTGTAATAAAATGTGTATTGCAAATGTTGCAAAAACTTTGGATGTAATAATAAATAATGTTTTGTTTTAAGGTACAATTGACTAAATGTTTTAAACTACTTTGCAAAGATTTGAAAGAATTGCTGGTTTAAATTAAGGTTGCCAACTTCAAATGCCTTTCTTCACCTGTCTTTGTTGACATATTTTTTTTGTTGAATTTACTACAAAAATAACATGACGAGAATTGTGCTTGCTGGCAAATTTATAGTTTTTAAGTGGCATAATGAACATAATTGCTTGAACATAATTACCAAAGCACAGGAGAGACAATCATTTTTATATTTTGCTTTGGTGGGGGAAAGATACACCCACTGTGATACACCCATGATACAATATATTACATTTTTACAATTCAAACATAAAAATAATAAGAAAAAAAAAGTGGAATTACCTATATGTTGGGAGTATATACAGGCAAGTTGGATACAATTTCTAATTACTCAGAGTTATTTAGATGTTTTCATCCTTGATCTTGGAAAAAAGAAAAGGTTATTTTTCCGCACAAGTTCTTTTACGTCTTTTTAACAACATGAGCAGTTGAGTTTCTTCACCCCGTGCAGGTAGACGTAAGGGACGAAACAGGTGTAAGATGCTCCTATGAAACTGGTCAACTTTACAGCCAGAATGGACACTCTGAAGCTGCTGTAGATACGTAGCACAAGGTGAGTAAACCAGCAGATAAGGAAGATTGTCGCCACCGCCACCACACTTTTAGCCGCCCTCACCTGATTACTTGAGGACTGATTGGATCGGACTTGTGTCTTTTGCGTTCCTTGTTGGGGATTACTGACATTATTCATGCCATTGGATGTTTTGGCTTGTGTTCCTGAATTAGAGGCACCTGCATCTACAAACGCAGGAGGAGGATTTGCGCCCTTGATTCGCTTTCGGCTCTGGAGCAGCGTTAAGACAATCTGAGCACTTGCATAGGTTATCCCAATGAGTGGAACGGCATTAGCAAGTATAAGGTACAGACCATCAAAAGTCCTCTTGTCTGCAAGGTTTGGGAAACGTTCTTCACAAACTTCTAAACTTTCATTCCCATCGTGCTCTGCAATGAAAAAGTGAGGAACGCTGAACGCAAGGGACACTATCCAGCTTCCACCAAGCAATGTGCTAACAAGCTGTAATTTGTCCATCTGCACTGGAGCTCCACCGCGTCTTATGGAACCCACCAGTTTTTGGTGCCAGTACATGCTGATGAACATGGTGGAGAAGATACTGCTGGTCTCCGAGAGATCTGAAGAAAACTGGATCACGCCACAGTAACTTTTACCCATGAACCAGTTGTTTACAAAGTTTGCCATGGTATCCGGTAGGTCCACCAGACAATTTGTAATGAGATTGGACACGGCCAAGTTAATGAAGAGAATGTCATTGGTTCGTAGTTGAGATCTGGATTTGGGAAGAGAGCGTAAACCCAACCAGAAGTTTCCGATTATGCCCGTAAAGCAGAAGAAAGCTCGTACGGAGGATTCAATCCAGTCTTGTATCTCCATCTAAGACCACTGTTCTTCTGTTTCCACCTAATGGTTTCCTGACAGCTGGTTTGGGAAATACTCTTTGTTTGCATGTACCGAGACGATGGTTGATGGTGAAATTTATAAGGTTTGAACTGATGATGCTAATATTGCGGTATCTGCATTAGTCATACTCATAGGTCTGAAATCTCCTCCCACTATGCAGTGCACTAATTGCTTGGACAGGGTGGATCTAAAGCACTCTAATGCTCAGCCACAAATGCCAACATGAACTTTAGCTTGTCCAAGAGATTGTCATGATCTATGATATCAAAGAAAGCATGTTTTTTTTTCTAGTGTGTTGGACAAGATTTTAAATGCATCCTAATCATTTTATAGGGATGATGTTGTGGTTGCTTACACGTTTAGTAACTGCAGGTTTAAAAGTTCTTGGGATATGTCCAAAACAAATAACATCATTAAAACCAACAACTTGTGTTCTAGACACTATTTACAACACTGTTAGAAAAGATGTGCAAAAATCATACCTTTAGGGGTACAACAGCTTGTCACTAGGTCAGGACCCTCAAAGGTACACCCATTGTACCCTCTTTGCACCTTAAGGTACTAACATGTACCCTTTTATGAATAGATAAGACAAGGTACTAATGTGTACCTTTCAGGGACAGATAAGGTACATATACATTCCGACCGACATACATAAGGGTACAGTGGGCATACATTTGAGGGTACCTCCTAAAGGTTAAATTTCTGCACCTGCTTCTGACAGTGAACAGACTACTAAAACAAGTGCTTCCTGTAGTTTCTGAACCCCTTTTCAATATTATCTCCTCTCCTATAACAGTGAAGGATTTAAGTTGATCTTGGAGTGTTGAGATGCTCTCTTGAGATCCAGTACCCTTCTTGATTTTGTCTTTGTTGACGCAGAGATTTATATGCTGATTTGTCAGCAAAAACATGACAAGAATTGCACACATAGGCAGGTTTATAATTCTTCAGGTGGCATAACGAACATAATTGCAGTGATGTCTGGCAAGCAATTAGCAAAGCACAGGAGGACAATCATTTCCCATTTCTGTCCTTTGGAGGTAGGAAGGTACACCTACTATATTTTACAGACTTGCCACAATCTTAGTACATTTCACACATTCAGTATTATTACATTTTCAATATGTGCATGTTGGAAGTATTTTCTGACCTGTTCTGGACAAGTGTACTTACACATTACACCTTGGTTATTTAAATGTTTATGCACTTGATCTTTGAAACAACAGGTTGCTACACTAATGGTTCCCCACAATGGACTGATCATGATAACCCTTATTACTGAAGTGTTTCACACCAGTTCTTAGCAACATGAGCAGTTGAGTTCCTTTACCCCGTGCAGGTAGACGTAAGGGACTAAACAGATGTGAGATGCTCCTATAAAATTGGCCAACTTTGCAGCCAGAATGGACTCTCTGAAACTGCTGTAGATACAGAGCACAAGGTGAGTAAACCAGCAGAAGAAGATGATTGTGGCTACCGCCACCACACTCTTGGCCGCCCTCACAAGATTACTTGAGGATGGGTTGGATTGGACCTGTGTCTTCTGCATTGCTCGATGGGTCGCAACCTCATTCACGGCTCCAGATGTCTTTAGAGATGTTTGCGTCACTGAACTGCTGGAAGCGTCTCTAGAAGCGTCTTTGGAGCTCATTTCACGAGATCTTATTGAGAATGAAGCCATGCTGTGATCAGTTGTTCTTTCAGGGTTCTGGTCTACAGATGATGGTGGAGGACTCACTCTAGGTCTGGAGTGATCTTGGACTCGTTTTTTGGCTCCGGAGCAGCGTTAACACAATCTGAACACTGGTGTAGGTTATCCCAACAAGTGGAACCATGTTAGCCAGAGTGAGGGACAGACCGTCAAAAGTCTGCTTGTCTGCAGGTGTTGAAAAATATTCTTCACAAACTTCAAAACTCTTGTTTGCATCGTGCTCCACAATAAAGAGGTGGGGAACACTGAATGCCAATGAAATGGTCCAGCTCATGCCAAGCCACACAGAAACAAGCCGTAGGTTGTCCATCTGGACTGAAGCTCCACCACGTCTGATGGAACCCACCAGTTTTTGGTGCCAGGACATGCTGATGAACATGGTAGAGATGACACTGCTGGTTTCTGAAAGTTCGTGAGAACTGGGTCACACCGCAGTAACTTTTACTCGTGAACCAACTTTTTCCGAAGTGTGACATGGTTTCCGTTAGATCCACTAGACAATTTGCGATTAGATTTGAAACAGCCAAGTTAATGAAGAGGATGTCACTGGTCCTTATTTGAGCTCTGGATTTGGGCAGAGTACGTAAACCCAGCAAACTGTTCCCTACAATACCAGTAAAGCAGAAAAAAGCTCTAATTAGTTGTTCAATCCAGTCTTGAGCCGCCATCTAATAGAAACGTAATAGTTTGTGTTTTGGGAGGAAAGATAGTACAAAGCTCAATGTTTAAGGTGGTTGATGGTGAAATTTATAAGGTGTGAATTGCTCATTAAGAACATGATGACATCATCAGGAACTTATTATCAGAGTTGTCATGGTCACAAGTCACCATAATCTCCTCCCAGTGTTCTTTGTGCTAATTGCTCAGGGTCATGCAGTGAACCAAGATCCCATACAGAGTGCACTTTCATGTGTTTAAAACAAAGTTGAGTTATATCCAAAAGTAATATATTTTTACCACTTGTGGTTTTGCTAATTTGCGGAGTGGTGGTGGCGTAGTGGGCTAAAGCACTTAACTGGTAATCAGAGGGTTGCTGGTTCGATCCCCACAGCCACCACCATTGTGTCCTTGAGCAAGGCACTTAACTCCAGATTGCTCCAGGGGGATTGTCCCTGTAATAAGTGCACTGTAAGTTGCTTTGGATAAAAGCATCTGCCAAATGCATAAATGTAAATAAATAAAATATACACGCACACACTACCTTTTACATTTTTTTAGAACACTAAGACATTGACAAGAAAATTGAGGCTTCTATTGAAATCACTCAAGAATGACAGAAAATATATTTAAAATGCTACAAATTACATTTATTTCTATTTGAATAAATGCTGAATTCTTCAAACTTTCTTGTAGCAATGCAAGTGTTTGTCATGTACTGGTCATTGAAGCTGCTAGTTTAAGACCCTCTCTGTGCATGGAAAAGCCTTCATCTCTCAAAAGAACAATTGACTGATACATTTCAGGAGAAATATTTTTCTTTTTGGCCTTTTTTACAGCCAAAGGAAAATGCAAGTAACTGTTTTCAACAGTTGTAAAAATAAGACGTTTCTTGAGTACCAAACTGGCACATTAGAAGGATTTCTTTAGGATACGTGACACATCGACTGGAGTATTTTTGATCAATTTAATGCATCATTGGTGGATAGAAGTATTAATTTCTTTTAAAAATAAAAATGTCTTTGAACAGTAAATACTGTAGATCTATTAGCCTTTTTGCTTTTACTTTAAGTGATATTTTAGTGCTTTGTAATAAAGTATTTTGAGCCAAACCATTATAAGTAATGCATGTGAACGTCTCCATTAACATTTATTCTACTCTATTCTAAAGATCATAATGTATTTTAATGAATATCATTTTATTATAATTAATTATCTAAAGTATTTATTTATTGTACTGCCTTCAGAAAATGCTGGTTTTAATGAAAAATATTTTGTCTCTTGACAGGTTTTGTACGGTAATGATTCTCATATATACAGCAATTATATGTGTGAGTGTGTGTGTGTGTCTGTGTGTAAGTGTGTGTCTGTGTGTGTGTGTCTGTGTGTGTGTGTTTGTCTGTCTGTGTGTGTGTGTAAGTGTGTGTGTGTTTGTCTGTGTGTGTGTGTTTGTCTCTCTATGTGTGTGTGTCTGTCTGTGTGTGTCTATCTGTGTGTAAGTGTGTGTCTGTGTGTGTACGTGTGTGTGTTTGTCTGTCTGTGTGTGTGTGTCTGTCTGTGTGTGAGTGTCTGTCTGTGTGTGTGTGTGTGTGTGTCTATCTGTGTGTAAGTGTGTGTCTGTGTGTGTGTGTGTGTGTCTGTCTGTGTGTGTCTATCTGTGTGTAAGTGTGTGTCTGTGTGTGTGTGTGTCTGTCTGTGTGTGAGTGTCTGTGTGTGTGTCTATCTGTGTGTAAGTGTGTGTGTGTCTGTGTGTGTGTCTGTGTGTGAGTGTGTGTCTGTGTGTGTACGTGTGTGTGTGTCTCTGTGTGTGAGTGTTTGTCTATCTGTTTTGTCTGTGTGTGTGTGTGTGTTTGACTGTCTATGTGTGTGTGTGTGTCTGTGTGTTTACGTGTGTACGTGTGTGTGTCTGTCTGTGAGTGTTTGTGTGTCTGTCTGTGTGTGCGTGCGTGTGAGTGTGTTTGTGTGTAAGTGTGTCCTTATGTGTAAATGTGTGCGTGTGTGTGTTTGTGTGACAGACACACTGACACACACACTTGCTGTAAAAATAAAAATCCAACCATCCTTTTTTTAAAAGCATTTTTGCTTTAGCATTTTGTTGATATGTTGGTATTTATGTATTTTTGAATATTTACTTTTTATTTTCTTTATATTATTTTGTGTAAACGTTTTACTTTTTATTAATTTTCAATTAAAAGACATTTATTTTGATGACATTTTTAATTAAAAGAAAATTAATGCTTTAATTTCTGATATGTGAAGCACTGTAAACTGCACTTGATGCATAAAAGGTATTTAAAGTATAAAATAAAACAATGCACATATAAATGTACATTAAAATAAATGATAAATAAATAAAGTTTAAAAATAAAACAAGCATTTTGTAATAAATTACTAAATTTGAATAATAACATTAATAATACTTGTTCAACTGATAAACGTATTTATTTATTATTTTAATGTTCATTATTATTATTATTAATTTAGTGTGTCATGACCATTTTCCCGCCTCTTTTTGAGCCTTACAGTAAGACATTGAAAATTGGGTCATTATTTACTCACCATATAAATGTTGTTATAATAATGACAGAATTTTCATTCTATTGTGTAGTAAACAAATGTAACTATTCCTTTAAGACTTCTATATGTAAATGATCTCTGCAACCTCTTTCCATGTGAACTAAACATGCGTTGATGTGTAAACATGAGCTGTTCACAAACAGATAACATTTCAGTCAGACTTGAGTAAGATGGAGAGGGAAGCATGATTGATTGATTGATTGATTTGTGTATTTGTGGTTAACTGCAGGTCAGAGATGAAGCAGAATGAGCAGAGTAATGATGGAGGAGAGAGAGAGAGACTGATGGAGTATCGCAAACAGAGCGAAGAGAAGAGAGAGAACGCACGCCTTTCACTTCAACTCGTACACATGTGAGACGTTCATTTCTTTTATAATGTAACAAACAAGAAAATCTAAGAGGATCGAGACCGGTGAATCTGTGTTGATTAATGTGTGATACGCAAGCAGTCTGCATTCAAGGCACATTTCTCACATGCTTCATGTTACTTCATGTTCACTCAGGATGGTTCTACAGAAGCTTGTGACGCCTGAAGTCTCATCATTGACCTGCTGAAACTCTACCCCTTCCAACCTGCCCAATAAACCGCTCGAGACCTGCAGGTCAGCAAGCATGCTCAGTTAATTTACTGGACACTCCAGATAGTTTGTGAAGCCGGGTCTAAGGTGGGAGCATTGCACCCTTCCCTGGTCGGACAGTGAAACGAGAACCTATTGCCTATTGAAACCTACTGGAAAAACAAGCCCAAAATAAGCCACTTGTCTCATCAAAATAAGCAAAAATAAGCAATGACATTTTTTCCTGTGTGGTGGATTTATCAGCATAGAAATCATAACAAGCATACAGTTAATTAACAGTTAAGTATCATTTTAATTACAAAACCCAACAGCATCAAATCTGTATTAATGCATCACATCTAACAATAATTCAGTGAAGACTTGGAAACAGCTGAGACCTCTAATAATGTTTTCCTTGTATCTGGATTAACCGTGCATGTATATGTAGTAATTATACATAGTTGTTAAAAAATTCTTCGTTCACAGAATGCGACATCCACAATGGGAAATTAGGCAAAGAAATGTGTGATGCAGCGGTTTCCTTCAGGATCAAAGCACATGTTTCATTTTTTCAGGCAACATGAAGTGGTGTCGTTGAAGAAAAATATACTGTGATAAACCCTTTAACCTTTGGTTTCATGAAAAAAATATCGAAATGAAATTAACCAATTATAACGGGTAACCAGCATTTAAAAATAAGGTTTTCAGGGGTCTGGGTATCTCAGCGAGTATTGACGCTGACTACCGCACCTGGAGTCACGAGTTTGAATCCAGGGCGTGCTGAGTGACTCCAGCCAGGTCTCCTAAGCAACCAAATTGGCCCGGTTGCTAGGGAGGGTAGAGTCACATGGGGTAACCTCCTTGTGGTCGCTATAATGTGGTTCTCGCTCTCGGTGGGGCTTGTGGTGAGTTGTGCGTGGATGCCGCGGAGAATAGCGTGAAGCCTCCACATGCACTTTGTCTCCACGGTAACGCGCTCAACAAGCCACGTGATAAGATGCACGGGTTGACGGACGCGGAGGCAACTGAGATTCGTCCTCCGCCACCCGGATTGAGGCGAGTCACTATGCCACCACGAGGACTTTGGGAATTGGGCATTCCAAATTGGGGAGAAAATAATTCAATAATAAGGTTTTCACTCCGGAACAATTGAAAATCACTGTGTTACCGTTTTTGGTTAAGTTCTGCAAAATAATTAGTTTTGGTTTTCTCAGCCATATACTGTAAACTGTATCTCTCATACATATGATTACAGTATTTTCGACTGGTCAGTCGGTCTGTTCAGCTTTCGCCCAGCTGCTGAAATGTCGTGCTTTCCATAGGTGTTAAAAAAATGTATCCAATTATTATATCCAATTTCAAAATTTTTTTCTCTCTCTCTTTTTTTGTGTAAATCTTTTTTTTTAATTAAAAATTCTTTACATGTAAAATAATTTTCTTTTACACTATTTAAATGCTTTTATTCATTTTAACGCAGTCACTTCCATTAACTTCTGAAATGTAAATCACTTTGAGCTGCACTTTATGTAAAGGTTCTATTAAATATTACATATATTACTATGATTACTGTAGTTTTTCATGAACATTTTACACCATTTCTTTGACCATTACAGTCACGCAATGATAATCCTGTTATTATTTACTCTCCCTCATTTTGTTACAATAATGGCAGAATTACGTGAATAATGTGTTTCACTACTGAGCGTCAGTCAAACGCAGAACAATACGAGAATTCTAAAGGGCCAAAACGGACCACACGTGCGTTTAGTGTCCTCTCTTGGGAAAACTGTCGTGCTTCAGAGGAAATCCACACCGAAACCTCACGGATCATTGAGCAACAGACTCGGCCTGCATAGACCAGGTGCACTTTAAGTATATTTTCATTATTTCACTTATTCTTGCTCATTTAAAAACGCAGTATCGCTTTAATCACGTGTACTGATTTTAGCGAGCGCTCTTCCAGGTGACCGGTTATCACAGGTTACGTGTCGCGGGATGCTGACCGATCTGAGAGCCAGACAAGGGACGGCTACAATCCAATTCTTCCCAATTTGGCACGCCCAATTCCCAATGCGCTCTAAGTCCTCGTGGTGGCGTAGTGACTCGCCTCAGTCCGGGTGGCGGAGGACGAATCTCAGTTGCCTCCGCATCTGAGACCGTCAATCCGTGCATCTTATCACGTGACTTCTTGAGCGTGTTACCGTGGAGACATAGCGAGTGTGGAGGCTTCACGCTATTCTCCGCGGCATCCACGCACAACTCACCACGTGCCCCACCGAGAGTGAGAACCACATTATAGCGACCACGAGGAGGTTACCCCATGTGACTCTACCCTCCCTAGCAACCGGGCCAATTTGGTTGCTTAGGAGACCTGGCTGGAGTCACTCAGCATACCCTGGATTCAAACTCACGACTCCAGGGGTGGTAGTATGCTGCATACTACATTTTTCTTAATAGGAGGTAGTATGAAGTATATAGGAAGCAGTATTCTAGTATGCTTCTATTCTGAACATATGCTGATCTCTTTTGATTTTGATCTCTTGGGGTTTTTACAGATACCGATCCTTTAAGAGATTTGGACGGATTGGACGCTCTCTCTGACAGCACCGGCAGCATTCTGAGCAAACTGGAGTGGGACGCCATCGAGAAACTTGTGGCAGAAGAGGAAGAGAACTAGAGAAGAACGTGTTTTCTGAATTCTTCCTGCATTCACTCCAGATTTTGCTCCGCTTCAGCCATTGACTGTGAATGATTGTGGTATAAGTGTATCATTGGACTGTTGGAGTAAATTGTGTGCTCAGATTTTGTGCAAAATAAAGGATTGCTCACAGGTGTGCAGTGCAGTACCAGTTTGTTCCACATTATATCATATTCTGGATATCTGAAAGACAGCTCCATAGCAATAACACGGTTTAATGAACACTTTGTGCTTCAAAATATCTTTTTACTTCTCATTTGTGTAGAATTTGATTTGTAGTTTAATGTTTGAAATGTTGAATGTATTTCTAAGATTTGTTTTGTTGACAGTCCTTTAATAAAATGTGTCAGGCAATAATGTGAAACAAGCGTTCTCATATTTAACAGTTATGAATTTTCATGTAAAAACAAAATATATGAGCTCTGAGCAGAAATATTGTCATCAAGTAGAATAGCATGGAATTTCAATTATTTATTACACGACTCTCTTGAATACGTGATTGTGATTGGTGCAATGTATGCATCATGTGAACAAATGTGTGGTATAAAGAGTGCCAATCTGTATAGTTGTTGGCCAAACAATTTCCTACATAGCTTTCGTAAAGACACATATTTGAGCAGAACTTAAAATGACATAGAAATACAGTATAGTGATAGATGAATTATAATTTATTTAAACATAATACAATAATGCATTTATACTATCAACATAAAAATAGGGAAATTCAAAATAGTATTATATTAACTTTATTTATTATTTACTTACCATGAATTGCTATTTATGTTAATTATTAATATTATTTAAGAATAATTTAAATAATAATAATTAATATAACCAATACTTAATTTATTTAATATTATTTATTAATTATTATTAATGGAGGTTAAAGATTTAAATAGACTCACTGAGACTTTTATTTTGGAGGAGATTTTTATTTTAGTGGAGACGTTTATTTTGGAGGAGACTTTTATTTTGGTGGAGACTTTTATTTTGGAGATGTTTATTTTGGAGGAGACTTTTCTTTTGGAGATGTTTCTTTTGGAGAAGACTTTTATATATTCTTCCTGCATTCACTCCAAGAAACTTTTATATTGGTGGAGACTTTTATTTTGGAGGAAACATTTATTTTGGAGGAGACTTATTTTGGAGTAGATTTTATTTTGGAGATGTTTATTTTGGAGGAGACTTTTATTTTGGTGGAGACTTTAATTTTGGAGGAGACTTTTATTTTGATGATTTTTATTTTGGAGGAGACTTATTTTGGAGGAGACTTTTATTTTGGAGGAGACTTATTTTGGAGGAGACTTATTTTGGAGGAGACTTTTATTTTGGAGATGTTTATTTTGGAGGATACTTTTATTTCGGTGGAGACATTTATTTTGGAGGAGACTTTTGTTTTGATGATTTTTATTTTGGAGGAAACTTTTATTTTGGTGGAGACTTTTATTTTGGAGATGTTTATTTTGGAGGAGACTTTTCTTTTGGTGGAGATGTTTATTTTGGAGGAGACTTTTATTTTGGAGATGTTTCTTTTGGAGAAGACTTTTATATTAGTGGAGACTTTTATTTTGGAGGAAACATTTATTTTGGAGGAGACTTTTATTTTGGAGGAGATTTTATTTTGGAGATGTTTATTTTGGAGGAGACTTTTGTTTTGATGATTTTTATTTTGGAAGAAACTTTTATTTTGGTGGAGACTTTTATTTTGGAGATGTTTATTTTGGAGGAGACTTTTCTTTTGGTGGAGATGTTTATTTTGGAGGAGACTTTTATTTTGGAGATGTTTCTTTTGGAGAAGACTTTTATATTGGTGGAGACTTTTATTTTGGAGGAAACATTTATTTTGGAGGAGACTTTTATTTTGGAGGAGATTTTATTTTGGAGATGTTTATTTTGGAGGAGACTTTTATTTTGGTGGAGACTTTAATTTTGGAGGAGACTTTTATTTTGATGATTTTTATTTTGGAGGAGACTTATTTTGGAGGAGACTTTTATTTTGGAGATGTTTATTTTGGAGGATACTTTTATTTTGGTGGAGACATTTATTTTGGAGGAGACTTTTATTTTGATGATTTTTATTTTGGAGGAGACTTATTTTGGAGGAGACTTATTTTGGTGGAGACTTTTATTTTGGAGACGTTTATTTTGGAGATGTTTATTTTGGTGGAGACTTTTATTTTGGGAGATGTTTATTTTGGAGGAGACGTTTATTTTGGTGGAGACTTTTATTTTGGAGGAGACGTTTATTTTGGTGGAGACTTTTATTTTGGAGGAGACTTTTATTTGAACGGAAACGGTGGTGTTTTGTTGACAAACCAGAAAACATGTCTGCCCACAGCAGTGATGCTGGTGAGTTTATGAGTTTTATGTTTCATTTTAGAGCGTTTCACTAATTTAAAAGAGTTATTTACTATAGCACAGTTATCTATATATTGTTAAATACCCTGTGGTTTTCCTGAAAGCTGCGATAATGTCACAATCCACAGCAGATCTTTATTATCACAAACTCAAGATACACGCGAGATTCTGACGATCATTTAGAAATAACGAGAAAACAAAGAAGCTTTAATCTTCAGTTTCGGTTCAGATTCACTTCTCTTCTGTTTAACCCTTGTGCGACCTTCGGGACATTTTTGTCTTTTTCATTTTTGTTTTTTCGATCATTTTGTCTGTGTTAATGCCAACGGCAAACATTTTGCCAAAGGTGTGTATTTTGGGGGGAATTTTGATATTTCAACCTCAGTTCCTATAATACATCTATAATACACTGTGTACACAAAATAGTCACACTCAGGACCTTCAGGACAAAAATGTCCCCATTGAAACCCATTAAAACTGCAATATTTGATCCCAGTGCCATTAAAGCATCAAATCATGAATTCTATGATATTATGCTTTCAGGATCCCTGGCTTCAAAATTTAAATGTTTTATATTTTCCACCAGATGGCGCCATTTTCTCATGTTTAGCCTATGGAGCAAATACAAGCTTTTCCCCTATTTTCTGTTTGCTGTATTATAGAGCACTGCAGGACAATTGAATAAATGATGCAGATAAAATTGTGTGTGTGTGTGTTGGTATGGATGTCAGAGTGTGTTTTGTATGTGTGTGTGTAAAAAAAAAAAACAACAGTGGCACTATATAAACAAACTGGCATTTAAACGGTTAAAATCATGAAAATGAATGAATATTTGGTAGTTATAATCAGGACTGATGTTGGTTAAAAAAATCGTCAGTGAAAGTGGAAAATAATATTCGTATATTATGGCAGTTTTTTGATGTGGATATTTTTGTCCTCTAAGGACCTTTGAGTAACTTTTTTTAAATTGACGCACAAGAGTTAAGGACTCAATAAAAAAATAACAATAAAATAGCATGTTTTGTGTGTTAAAACCATGGTAATGCCATACTATCACAGTAGTACTATGGTATTCTGTGAAGTGCCCTAGACTACTATGTAAATACTTAGGTGTATGTATATGTTAATTCTTTAATACCATGTGATTGGGACTTCTGTATTTGTTCATATGTGTTTTGTTGAATCTCAGATAACTCCAGTAAAGATGCTGACATCTCGTCTGTTATGGGCTTCTCTGGATTTGGTGAGTTTGTGACATTTACTAGTGACTCCACTCCAAAGGTATGTATGTTATCAGTGCCACATATTTAGGTTTAATCGGTCGCTCTCATATTTTTGTCTCACTCAGGAAAGAAAGCTCGAACCTTTGATCTCGAGGCCATGTTTGAGCAGACGAGGCGGACAGCTATCGAGAGGAGTCAGCGTGTGTTAGGTCAGTGATGTACCAGTTCAACAAGCAACATTGTGACTGTTTATACTTTGATTTACTGACTGACTGTGTATTGTTCATCACAGATGAGCGAGAGCAACATGAGGATGCTCGTACCGTCAGCCAGAAAGAGAAACCAACCACATCTTCTGCCAGGTAACTGATAAACACTTTATGAACACTGCTAACCAACATAAGTTTACACACCCTTAGCAGAATATATTATAATATTTACTACAGTCTTGAAGCTACATGATGCATATTTTAATATATTCCACAAGATGAATAACTGAAATGGCACTAATTATTCCAGTCAAAGTTTACATTCACTTGGTTCTTAAAGGGATATTTCACCCAAAACTTAAACTCTGTCATCATTTACTCACCTGGAAACAGGAAACAGGAAACTGACAGCAGTGACAGTGACGGGTCAGACTCTGATGTCATCGGACCACCGGTGCCTCCTGGATTCAGCGCTCAGACAGAGGAGAATGATGGTGATGATGATGATGATGATGATGATGTGGTCGGACCGCCGTTGCCGCCCGGATACGGACGCGCCACTGCCAATGAAGACGAGGATGATGAAGATGATGATATGGACGATGAGGAAGATGATGTAAGTGTATATTTCACCTGTTTTTAGTCCCAAACTGATAAAAGCATCCACATAACAGCCCACTGAGGAAATATTTGAGCTGCAGGGTAAAAGCAATCTAATATATAAAAAAAGATTACATACATACATTATTCAACCCCAATTCTGAAACAGGCGAATAAAAAGTGATTTGTAAATTGGATTCACCCTGTGCTAGTTTGAAAGCTGTGCGGCTGTGGCTCAGGTGGTAGAGCGGGTTGGCCACTAATCGCAGGGTTGGCGGTTCAATTCCTAGCCCACATGACTCCACATGCCTGTCCTTGGGCAAGACACTGAACCCCAAGTTGCACCCAATGGCAGGCTAGCGCCTTGCATGGCAGCTCTGCCGTCATTGGTGTGTGAGTGTGTGAATGGGTGAATGAGTCACAGTGTAAAGTGCTTTGAAAACCGCTAAGGTTAAAAAAAGTGCTATATAAGTGCAGACCATTTACCATATACACTCATTTCACATCAGAAGTTTGTAACACGCTCCAAAAACAGTTGGGACAGTCAAATGTTTACCGCTGTGTGACATCATCATTTCTTCTTATAACACTGAAGTGTTTGGACACTGTAGCAAGCAGAGTTTTCCCCCATTCATCCATTATGCAGGTCTTCAGCTGTGCAATTATACGGGGCCTTCGTTGCCGTATTTTGTGCTTCATAATGCACCACACATTCTCAGTTGAAGATGGTCAGGACTGCAGGCCAATCTTGCACCCGCACTCTCTGATTACACTTGTAATCTGGGCAGTGTGTGTTTTGTCGTTGGGTGAATAGAATTGACAAATCTCTCCTTTTTGTTTTTATTAGCATTTTGCATACTTTCCCAACTGTTTCACAACTGGGGTTGTACATGCACAAGATCATCACAGACCTTCTTGTAAAACGTATTTACTCTCCTATTGCGTTCGGGTCATTTTTGACCCGGGAGAGGTAGATAATAAAATGCCACATAGTTTTTAGTATGTTAACCAAACTTTGGGACTTTGTCAAAACTAGCAAAATACACATAATACTTTTTTTTTTTTTTTTTTTTTTCTTTTTTTTCAGATAAAAAAAAAAACTTGTTTAAAAGATATATACATTTATAAAATTGCTTTCGCGGGTCAATTTTGACCCGGGCATCAATTGTGGCTTTACACATAATATTATGTAGGTTGTTTTGCACATCTGTGAATGAGATGTTTACTTATAAACACTTTACTTACATTTTGCCTATTTCCCATACTCTCACACACCTTTTTTGTCTCTCACTTGGACTGCATCTTGTTTAAAAATGTACACATACGCATACAGTCACACACAGACACACACGCATTCCTGTACAAAGCAGATGTAACGAACATAACAAATAAACTAAATCAAAAGTTCATGCACACATTAATCTAAACAGGGCTTGAAAGAGGAAATTGTTCATATTTTACTGTGCAGCATCTGATGATGAACCAGCTTACAACAGTTCATGAGAGTAAATAGAATAAATTTAGCTTAAAAACATAATAAAGAAGTATTAATGTTGTATACTTGAGTTGTACAGTTGTTTTGATGAAGTTTAGTTGAAAAAGAATACGTTGGCTTAATACATGTTGTTGTGTTGAGCAGTTATGAGTAGCAGGAAATTCATTCAATTTACTCGTAATTCTCACATTAGATGTTAATATAAATTGTATATTATGTTATCTTTAGATAAAAGTTCTCAGAAGTGTTGATAAAAAAGATGTCTTCACATGTATCACACTGGTTTTGCTGAAGTTAATGTATATTTTGAAATGTCAAAGAATTTCTACATTTTATTATTAAAAAAATGGCATATTAATTAATAACTTTTATATACATATGTCAGTAATCACGTCAATCTTTTAACAAGTATGAACAGTTGAGAAGTTACTGATGACTTAAAATAAAGTTTTAAAGCCTAAGAATGATTTATAACCTTTAATTTTGATTTGTTGTTGTAATGACCGCATCCTTCCATTGTCTGTCATCATTGAGCGCAGCATTTATGCATGTTTTAAAATATGCTTAGCCTATCATTTTATTTTCTCTAAAATAAATAAACATCTCTATTGAGTTCATCACTGTGTTTGTCAATACATTGGAGTCCAAAAGTAGAAAATCTGGGATTTAAACTCTCGTTTAAACCTGGAATGTTTTGGGGAAATTTAAATTGGGATAACATGGATCATCAGGTTTTGCACATAACTCTCTCTCTCTGCTGAGTGTGGTTGTTGTAAATGTCTCTCGATATGTGACAGTGTGCAGACGCTGTTGTTTCTCAGGCCTGCGGCGTTTGAGGGCTGCTGTGGGCCGCTTTGATAGATGGTTTCTGGTGTCGGTCTCTGTGATGTCTCTGTTCTTGGCTTAATGTATATGTCAGATCCAGGTGTGCCGTCCACAAACGCCCAGCACTGAGAGTTATGTACGGCCGTAATCAGCCAGAAATGCAAATCACACAAACCCGTGTGCGTTTGATTCAGAGAACGTTGGCGAGTGAACGAGCCCTAACGCTGTATGATATCTGCCAGTGGAGTTTGATGGTGTATTTGCAGTAAAAGAGAGTGAATAACCTGCTCTGGTCATAAACTAACACTTTTATGTCCATCTTACATTAAATGAAAACACTCAGAGGTGGACGACAAAGTCAAACAGCTTTATTTTCCAACGAGCTGTCTCAGATTGTCCCCCTATGGAGCTAAAGCGTGAGGTTCGTAATGGGAGAAAGGTGCCATACGTTGTTCCTGGCAGGCTACTCAGCCTTACAAGCTCCATATAGTTAGCATTAAGTGGGGGGGGGTGGCGGGGTTAGGGTGTCTGCTGCCTGCAAGGAACAAACAGTGGCCCCTATGTACAATGGGGCAACGTTAGGTTGTTGAGCAACAGACAACCAGTCATAAACTACGGAGCCCCTAAGAGGACAGAAAAGTTCAGAAATTTCAGAAAAAAACAATCTCACCCTGTATTTAGGGGCTCCCTAAGAAACAGCCTCGGTTTTCGCCTCATTAAAAATTCATGTGCACTATGTGTGTGCGTTCCACCACCCTAATGGCTTTACCGTGCACATCTCTAAGATATTTTTCAAAAGTGTCAATAAACCTGCTTTTCAGCACAATTAAAGTTTGTATGCAACTTATTTACTCTGCAAACTCTACTCACACTTTGGATTGTCAGGACACCGCTATTTTAAAATGGCCAGAGCAACAGATGACATGATTGGTCCACTGGTGCGTCCAGTTATAAACGAGTTATCCAGTCACATGACTGTTTTGATGTGCATCTTGTATTCCTAATAAATTCAATAGGAGTTTATTCGGTACATTTGTTTCCATCATAGTTTATGCACATTTCTTCTTATCGAATAAAAGATTTATCTCCCTCTAGCGAGCGATTTTGGAGATCTTATTCACATTTTAGCAGAGTTTATGGGATATCCCAAAATAATGCATGAAAATATTGTTACATTTCTTATGTAATAAATATTGTTACTATTGCTACAGTTCATATTTCTCCCTCTCTCTGTAACAGACTCCAGTGAAGAAGATTCCAGATACTCATGAGATCACTCTTCAACATGGCATGAAAACTGTAAGTTCACACACCTGTCTTCCTGACCGCTCTGATCTGTCTCACACTTCAGATTATGGAGATTATGAGGATTATATAATCTGAACCAGTTATAACTAGAGTTTAAAAAGGTTCACTCAAAAATGGACATTCTCTCATCATTTATTCACCCTCTTGCCGCTCCAAACCCGTATGACAAACACAAAAAGAAATATTTAGCAGAATGTTCATGCTGCTCTTTTCCATACAATGAAGGCTTATAGTGACCAAGGGCTGTCAAACTACAAAAAGGATGAATAAACAGTAGTCCATACGAATAGTGTGATATTTTCCAGGTCTTCTGACGTCATATAATAGCTTATGAAAGTCAAAAAATGTTGGGTAAATAGTTTCTTTTAAAAGTATATCAAGTGATTCTACAATGTGTAGTTTGAGTGGTATTTCTAAAATTACACTTACTGCACAACTTTCCAATATATTTGAGCTTCTCTAATTTTTTATAGTATAATAAAGAATAAATACTATAGTATTTTGATTTATTCTGACTGTTGTACATCAAAGTCCCATGTATCAACTTAAAAAAAAAAAAAGAAGAATACTTTATATACTTTATATATTTGTTTACTCCGATCAAGTGTCCAATTTTTTGCACAACTATATTAGCCATATGGTTTTGATTTTCTGGCATTTTGTAGGGTGACTCATATTTTTAAAATATATTTTTATAAAATTTAGTGGTGTATTTTTATTGAAAAAAATGTAAACCGTTATAACTTTTTAAAAATAATGTTTTGAACTGCTTTTGCTTCCAAAATAAACTCCCAAATGTCTTCTTTAAAAAGACTCCAAATTTAGGTCTGTACTCCCAAGCATTCATGAATTATAACCATTTAAATTTGAATATATCATTTTTTGACCTATGCTCAAAAAGTTAGTAATTTTTTTTTATTATTTATTGATTGATTTGGGTTAAATTTGAGTGATACATTTTCTTGACAGGCTTTGTGAGATTCACTCAAAAAAATAAAAGTGCAGATTTAATTTAAGCCTGTGATCACAGAAGCCTGTGATCTACTGTGAACTTTGAGTTGTGCCTTTGTTTTTTTATTTTTTTATTTTTATTAAATTTTTTGGGATTTTTCCCCTTTTTCTCCCAATGCACTCTAAGTCCTCGTGGTCGCATAGTGATTCACCACAGTCCGGGTGGCGGAGGACGAATCCCAGTTGCCTCCGCATCTGAGACAGTCAACCCGCGCATCTTATCACGTGGCTTGTTGAGCGCGTTGCCACGGTGACATAGCACGTGTGGAGGCTTCACGCTATCCACCGCGGCAACCACGCTCAATTCACCAAGAACAAACCACATTATAGCGACCACGAGGAGGTTACCCCATGTGACTCTACCCTCCCTAGCAACCGGGCCAATTTGGTTGCTTAGGAGACCTGGCTGGAGTCACTCAGCACGCCCTGGGATTCGAACTAGCGAACTCCAGGGGTGGTAGCCAGCGTATTTACCACTGAGCTACCCAGGCCCCCAAGAGTTGTGCCTTTGTTAAAGTTTTCTGTATTTTATTCCACAGGTATCAGCATTAGCTCTGGACCCTTCTGGCGCTCGTCTGGTTACTGGTGGTTACGACTATGACGTGAAGTTCTGGGACTTTGCCGGGATGGACGCTGCGCTGCAGGCCTTCCGATCTCTGCAGCCGTGCGAATGGTGAGTCCGAAACGCCTCATCTCTCCATCGTGCTCCTGATATCAGTGCATCCCTGTATCTCCTCAAGCGCGAGCATTCACAACCCTCCTTGGGGTTTGATGTACGTTATACCTCATCTGTTAGGAATGGGAGCGCATTCTCAAGTCAAATCAACCTCGCACTAACTAACTGCACCCAGATGCAGGCCCGCGGAGAGCTCGGGTGTATTTTTGTTCAGTTGTCTTTGTTTTTCCTAGAAACCCCCCTAAAAGTGGAAGCCATCTGAAAATTGGGTGTCTCGAGATATTGGAAGCCAATTGGCTGAGCTGGAACGCTCTTTCACTTGTGCGATTAGTAAAGCTCCACGCCACATTAACGAGTTCATCAACTTGGGCACACTGGCATCTCTTTACCAGCAAATGCCAAACATCCCGGCCAAATAAAACACTTGGCCCATATGGAACCCATAAAGTCAGTGACCCGGAAAGGGTAACAGAAATTGACACTGGACTTCAACCACTTTTGGTCATGCGCTCTCATGCGCTGAGCTTTTGTGAGGTTTCAAAAAGTCATTGAAACCAATTCTCATTTACAAGCTTTTCAATAACACACAGCAAAGCTCCCTGTGGTCAATAATACTTGAACTCTGTCCTGAATTCAGTGTCCGACATCAAATAGGGAATGATAAATGGCTTCCAATTTAATGCTGACTTACACAGATTTAAGCTATGATTATTTTCTTACTGTAGTTGAGTCTTGTTCCCACAAAAGGCCACAATTGTGAATAAATTACTATTGATTATTAGTAAAATGACTTTGTAATGATTGACTGCGTGTGTGTGTGTGTATATGTAATATTATTTATGTATACGGTATATATAAATAATATAACATATATGTATATATACTGTATGTGTGTGTGTGTGTGTGTGTATATATATATAAATACACAGGTAAATATCAGAGGTAACTACAAATATACAAAGGTACAACAAATAATGATAAATAAGCATGAAGGTGCAGTGTGTCTGGAATGAGCTGAACACTAATGCAAAATGTGATTTTTTTTTTTTAAAGAATAATGGGAATTACCAAAATAAAACTACAGTAATGAAAGTGAGATTTGTTTTGTCCATTACAGTAATAGAAAATGTACTTAAAGGGATAGTTCACCCAAAAATGAAAATTCTCTGATCATTTACTCACCCTCATGACATCCCAGATGTGGATGACTTTCTTCCTTCAGCAGAACACATGTGAAGAGAAATATAGAAATATCTCATCTCAGTAGGTCCTTAAAATGCAAGTGGATGGTGATCAGACTTTTGAAGCTCCAAAAATCACAGACAGTCAGCATAAATGTAATCAATACGACTCCAGTGGTTAAATGAATGTCTTCTAAATCGATACAATCACTTTTGGTGTGAAAAAAGATCAATATTTACGTACTTTTTAACTCTAAATCATGCTTCTGGTCAGCAGCATTATGCACATGTGACGTAATCACGTTGACATGTTCACGTGAGAACTGACGCACATGCAACACACCCAGAAGAGCAGTGCTGTTTACAAGTGAGAAGGAGGAACACTATACAGAAGCTTTGTTGGTTTTGGTTTAGATCTGTATTTATCTGTTTCTTCACTCACAATGGTGCGTTTGTGTGCTTATCCTGGATGTCTCAACCGAGAGGAGAACGTGAGATTACGTCCGTAACATGTCAACGCGAATACGTCACATGAGAGACCATGTGATCTCTACCCTCTCCTGAAGCTTTCCGGAAGCAGTGTATTATGGTTGAAAAGTACTTAAATATTGATCTTTTATTGCACCAAAAGTGATTGTGTCTCTTAAGAAGACATTAACCACTCGAGTCATATGGATGACGTTTATGCTGACTGTCTGTGATTTTTGGAGCTTCAAATGTCTTATCACCATCCACTTGCATTATAAGGACCTTCTGAGCTGAGATATTTCTCTGTTTTTCTACAAATGTGTTCTGCTGATGAAGAAAGTCATACACACCTGGGATATCATGAGGGTGAGTAAATAATGAGAGAATTGTCATTTTTGGGTGAACTATCCCTTTAATTTTCTCAATACAAAAAAACCCTTAATTTTCTTTCACAAAATATTTAATGTCATGTTGAATCCGCATCTGTCTGCTACAAATTACATGAATGGACAAAAATAGCTACAAATAAAATGTCAAAGCTGGTCAGTTATTTTTGCTCTACTCCATTATGACAACTGGAAACATTGTTACTTTGTGTTTTTCATCTGTGTTTATTTTCACTTTTATTAGTTTCGTAACTCAGTACGGTTCGACTGTTTTGCACAATAGCACGTTTTGTTTTTTGTTTTTTATTAGGAAAGGAAAACCTTGCCGTTCACTTTAAAGATAGCATTATTATTCTACAGATTTGAGTTTCTTTGGTCAATCAATTTGTAATGAAGCCTCACAAGGTACAAACTCTGGAAGCACCAATTCAGAAGTGAATGACACGAAATTATTATTTTGTGTCGTTACAGTCATCAGATCCGATCGCTGCAGTACAGCATCACTGGTGATGTCATTCTAGTGGTGGCGGGAAACTCGCAGGCGAAGGTTCTGGATCGAGACGGCTTCCAGGTTCTAGAGTGCGTCAAAGGGGATCAGTATATTGTGGACATGGCTAATACCAAGGTAAAGTCTCTTTATGTTGTCCAAGTGTTGTTCAGTTCTCACAGGAGCGAGCGGAGCGTGCTGCAGTGGCCTGCTATTTGTTTGCTGCATCTGTGTTGTGTTTGTTGTCTGAGCTGTAATGAGGTATACATGATCTAGATCAGAGAAGGAAATGGCCGCTGAATATTGCACCTGGTCCTCTGGCCCCTCCACACACACAGAAACAGGGGTGTTCCTCTGTATCTGGTGGGTTTATATTGGTCTATTTCCTGTCTAATTTGCGTTCTGGTTCTGTTGAGTGCCGTTCAACGAGCGTTTAGTGACCGTCAGCTAATGTAGTGTGTCCGCATGCAACAGTCAGAACACACACATACACACACACACATTTACTTAGTCATCTAAATGAAGGCAAACCATATTACAAAGGAAAAATGCAGTAACTACTTGAGCTACATGTATATAGAGGTTTTACTGAGTAATGTGACGCTCGCCAGAGACAGAGTGAGATGCTAGAAATAAATCTGCGATGCGTGTACGCTAAAGCCGAGCGCACAAACACGACTGTTTGCAGACTAGTTGTATCAACCACACGACCGTTCATGCCCGAATGGAACTATGATCCCGAAATTCATTCACCCCACGCAGATAGCGAAGTGAGAGTTTATACGTGATAACACATCAACAGACAATATAAAAGATGGGCTTTTGCCCGTTATTGCACTGATTTGCACAGTACGGTGAAAAAAAACAGCTGAAAATAATAATGAGACAGCTGTTAGGGAGACGTGGGTGATGCACTCTCTACCGGCTGCCAGAACGCGGAGGGATGTTCCATCTGCCAGGGGTTGGAGGACTCGTTGCTGTCCGCCCGTGGAGGAGCGGCTGTCGTCCGCCAGAAGGTGGAGGAGTGGTCGAGGACCAGGCAACGGCGTGTCTGGGAACCGGGGAGCAAATTTTTTTTTCTCTCCTCTCTTTCTCTCACTGTCCCTCTGCCTCACTCTTTCCCTCTCCCCTTTTCCCTCCACTTGTCTCCCACCCAGGTCTCGAGAGGCGGGGAAAGCCTGCCGGCAGGCGTGGCCAGAATGGCAACGCCCCCACCTCGGTAGGGGGTTCCCCGGTCTGAGGCAAAGTAGGGAGGAGTGGAACATTATTTTGACTGTTCAGCCGGTTCCCGCCTCCCCCTTGCTCATTTTAAACCCTGTTACAAATATGCATTGGGATGCATCCAGAATCGTTTTGTAATCTAATCATTACCCTTTGAATCGTAATCGAATCGTGAGGCCAGTGAAGATTCAAACCTCCAATATTTTTATATATTTTTATCCTCTCTTCAATGCACTTAAATGTATATTTTGTTATTTGATTAGAAAATCGAATGTTCTAAATTATGGAAACGTTCCCCATCAGCACATCGTGTCTCCAACTTATTATCTTGTGAATACTGTAACAATAAACCTTGCTGCTCATTAAACCTCATCTGGTGAAATCTATACTGTGTATAAAAAAACCCTTACAGTATATAGAGCATTATAATGGAGCCAAGTCTTTGTCATTTGGAAATAAAAGTCCCCGTTATGCACCAGATCTTCTAGGATTTTGTTGAACTAAAATGAGAAAAACTGTATCTGATATTTTCTTAATTTTTCAGTCTTGTAGCCTCTATGTCTGTGCCCGTCACATTAAGGAAACACTAAGAATTTTTAACATTCTATACATTTAAAAACTCTCAGCCGATTAATCGTTTATCAGCCTTTTTCACCACCTTAGTTATCAGTATCTGCAAAATCCACTATCGTTTGACCTCTGGTAACTAAAACACTTTATTGCCTGACTAAATGTGGAATATAAAGAAATCTGTTTTCTCCGAATCTGAGTATAGTTGAGCCAAACCCGTCTTTCACGGGACACATCAGAGTTGAACAGACCCGATTTCGCTCATAACTCCATTTTAACAAATATAATTACTGCACTTTGCCTTTGCAGGGCAGTTTAGACTTGTATTGTCTTGATGTAGTGAGTACAGACTAACTCTGATTCAAACCAAAATACAAACTATTGTTAAACAAAAACGTGATTTACGCATTATTTTTTAATTGGTTTCCCAATTAAAGACTCTAAAAAGAGGTTTTGTCAGATTTAGCTTACTTCTGGGGACAATTTTCGAGCAAAGTACACACACACTGTTTTTTAATGCAAGTGGCTCCATTCCCCCTCTTCTCCTCGGGTACCCTGTTCTGTTTCGAGTTCAGATGTTGTTCTCCTTTGTCATTGTCAGTGTCATGTTTTGTTGTCGAAGATGGCGATTGGACATATCCAACATAATTTGAACACCATATTTCCAGTGTTTTTATTGAGAAAATGATTGCTTCCACATGCAGTCAATCTGAATATAGCCTTCGAGACCACTATGGATGAGATTAGCGACACTACCTTATGTTGAACACCAAATGTACTTTCCAGAACATTTGGTGTATCCTCCCAAGTTCATTTGATGTAGCATTTACATTTACGGTTGAAGCATTCGATTGTGTTTCCTTTAGCTTCTTCCTATTAGTTATAACTCAGCAATTTGACTGAATTTTCCTGACCTATTTGCTTATTTAATTATATTAGAATCAACATAAAATTGACGCTCATCAAATTGTAATAACTCGCTCTGCCACGGAAACGATTTTCATGTTCAGGTGACGCCATCAATCCTTATGTTTCAACCACCTGTCAAACAGAGACTAAAATCAAGTCCTGCACTGCATTTTATTCTTCAAGTATCGAGTATTGATACATGTGCCCTTTGCAGTAAACGCTGGAATGTGCAGTTAACTCAATCCAGATATACTAATCAAATCCGCTCATGCATTTGAAGAACAGAATTAGCTAGAGAGGAATTATCACGATTAGAAGATCTGTAATATGCCATATCATCTCAGATGTATTTAGCGACGTAGGAAGAACGGGCCCCTGGTGAAAAAGGAAAAATAACATGACTTGAAAATCATGTTGTGACAATAATAGCCAGTAGCTGGCTGCAGTTTTCAATGCAGCCGCCAACTGTGTAGTAATTCAGCAAAATCTAAGAACTCAAAGTAAATGAATACAATGCCAAGAATATAAACAGCAATGGACTGTGATAATTCAATACGTGTATAAAGCAGAAGGCTTTGTTCTTTGTTTTATGTGTGTGTGCTGCATTGTGGGTGTGTTATGGTCTTACCCTCTCATTTGTGTGTGTTTGCGTTCTGCATTGTGGTAGATTTATAGATTTATTTGACAAAATTCAAAAAACTGCTCTGTGTTATAGTGTCACCAGTTCATTTTTGTGTGAGGGTGTGTGTATGTTTTTCACTCTTGTAATGTTTTAATGTCTCACCCCTTCATTTATGTGTGTGTGTTTGTTCTGTGCTGTGGCTGATATACTCTATATATTGTGTTTGACCCCAAGAAAAAAATAATTGCCCTGTTTTTCAGTCTTTCCCTTTCATTTCCTGTGGCCGGTCAATTTTGACCGTGAACAGTAAAGGTGTTGTTTTTTTTGTTTTTTCACAACTACCTAGACTTATCAAATAAAAATGTTCTTGTGTTCAGATCGCAAATGGGGGAAAAGTCACCAAGTCTTGTACTGCTCAGATAAAGGAAACCGTTCTTATCAGAAAAAGTGATTTCGGTCAAAAATGACCGAACAGTATAGGAAGGTAGAAGGAAGTAAATTTTATTTTGACTTTAAAATGGGATTCAGTTTAATGTTACTTGATTTGCACTTTGTATTTTGATAAACCAGCATAAAATATTGTCCCGCTCATGTTGATTGATCATGTTTCGTGAATGTGTCTCCGTTCAGGGTCACACGGCGATGCTGAATGACGGCTGCTGGCACCCAAAAATCAAAGAGGAGTTTCTCACCTGCTCCAATGATGGGTGAGTAATACCCAAACAGCAGTCTCTTCAATAGATGAAGTTACTGTTTACAAACAAACGCTCTGGGTTCTTTTGGGAGTAAAGAAAAGAACTGCTTACAATGAGCACGTCGCTCAAATTGATCTGAAAATGCCCCCCCAAATTTGTTTGTGTGGTTGATGGCGCATTTCCTACAGATCAGTGGAGGTTTAAGTACTTTAAATTAAATCACCGTCATTGTTATCAAGTCTGCTCTATTAAGACCCATTCACCCTGCAGCTGCTGATGGTGGATTTGAACTTTTCACAAAGAAATCAAGTTTATGTTGTTATACGCCACACTTGTCAGGCTTTAGAAGTGTGTTAAACGTGTGAGGATGTGTATTCATCAACCTGTTACATGTCTGACATAATCAAACAGGCGTATTGAACCATGTTAAAACTTGTGTTGGCAATATTTCTTAATTGTATACCCTTATGATAACTTTTATTAACATTAACAAATATTACTTTATGATATAATGCTTGAAAGTTTAGTAAAACTGCTGTTCAGAAGAATCTGGAAGCGTGGTTGCCTGCGTGGTAAAGTCACGTTAATTGCTTCAATAGAGATCATATATAAATCCCAAACATATTGCACTAGCAGTCATATATATGGACACGCCTACTCATTCTATATTATTGCTGTTTGTCACATTTTAGAATAATAGTAAACTCATGAAAACTTGGAAATAACACAAATGGAGATAAATATGAGAATTATGTCGAGAACAAAAAATGTTCAACAAATCAAAATTATCCTTCTTCAAAGTCGCCACTCTTTGCCTAGATTACAGCAGATTAACCTTTGCCTCTTTTTTCATTAATTAAAATTTTAGTGTTGTACAGGTTTTTTTTTTTTTTGTTCAAGCCTTTAAGCGTAAACCTTTTAGATTAAATATGATTTCAGTCAAGTTTGTCCAAACTTTGGACTGGTAGAAGTTTGCAAAAGAGGTCCTCAGCTTCACTTCTTTTATTTTTGTTGAGGTTCTCTTTTCTGAAAACCATTTGCTTTTGGGATTAGATGGATAATTCCTGATAATTCCAGGGATTTTGGGATACCTCACAGGGCTTGTTTTCAGTGATCCAAGGTTGCTGTTTTTCATTAAAACTTTCCAAACAACACACAGTCAGCGGTCTTGTAATATAGACAAACTCTTAATCAGATTTAAACATTTATACTCCGTTTGAGGAGTAAGTGGTTATAAGAATAGTGTTTTTATATTTATAAGAAACTATAAATATTTGCTACTGAATTCAGTTTTTGCTGTCGTGGAGCCCCGACCAATAACTCAGATGAGTTTAATACAAGTTCATCTCAGTCGACAGCATTTGTGACATAACATTGATTACCACAAAAATGTACTTCGACTCGTCCCTCCTTTTCTTTAAAAAAAGCACAAATGTGGGGGCCTGGGTAGCTCAGTGGTAAAAGACGCTGGCTACCACCCCTGGAGTTCGCTAGCTCGCTAGTTCGAATCCCAGGGTGTGCTGAGTGACTCCAGCCAGGTCTCCTAAGCAACCAAATTGGCCCGGTTGCTAGGGAGGGTAGAGTCACATGGGGTAACCTCCTCGTGGTCGCTATAATGTGGTTCGTTCTCGGTGGGGCGTGTGGTGAGTTGAGCCTATGTCTCCATGGCAACGCACTCAACAAGCCACGTGATAAGATGTGTGGGTTGATGGTCTCAGACGCAGAGGCAACTGGGATTCATCCTCCGCCACCCGGATTGAGGAGAATCACTAAGCAACCACAAGGACTTAAAAAGCACATTGGGAATTGGGCATTCCAAAATGGGAGAAAAAGGGGAAAAATCCCCCCCCCACAAAAAAAGCACAAATGTGTGTTGCAGTGGGACATTTACAATGGAAGTCAATGGGGTCAATCTGTAAACATTAAAATACTCACTGTTTCAAAAGTATAAACACAAAACATAAACAACATGTGTGTTAATATGATTTTACTGTCATAAAATCACTTACTAACCACATCTGTGGAAAGTTATAGCCAACTTCGTTGCCATGACGATGTAACGCCGTAAACCCTAAAATGACCGTAAAAATGACGATTTACCTCAAATAATACACAAGTTTTAACAGAAGAATTAATGTAAATGCTTTTATCAAATTAAACCCTCCAAAAATTTCCCCCATTGACTTCCATTGTAAGTGCCTCACTGGATCCTCCATTTTTGCTGCTGCTTTTTTTTTAAGTCAGAATAAATTTTTGTGGTAATCGACATTATGCCACAAATGCTGTCAATTGAGCTGAACGTGTACTGAACCCGGAATATTCCTTTCATTCAGTAACCACTCTGGCTGATGCAGTGAGTAATTCAATTAGTCGTGAGTCATTTCGCCCGATTCTTTAAAAGAATCAGCTCGTAAGAGTCAATTAGAATGCAATTTGTGAATCAGACTACTCTGGTAACACTTTGTTTTATTTTTGCATGTATCCAGCAATGAAATTGCAGTAGAAAGATGTGTTTGGTTATTTTTTTCGTCTTTTTATTTTCAGTGCCTTATTATTCGCAGCGACTTGTTTGTCTTTCTCTCTTATCAAATTCAGTTCAGTCTTAAAGATCACAACTCTAGTTAAATATAATTTATTTTGCCGTAGATTTGCCTTGAACAATGAGGTGGAAACACTGATATACTGTTTTTTTCAGTTTTAACATCAAATATTTGAGTGTTCGCAGTTGCTAACTATACACCTGTGAAATTTTATATAGTGTATAAACCTTTGCAACACGTTCCTCAATTTGTTCCCCTAAGATTTTGTCCATTAGCTGTGTTTAGAGTGAGTGTGAACGTCACTGTAACATGCTGTCGTAACATCCAAAAGAAAACAGGTTTACTGCAGTTACAGATGTGGGTCTGTTTTATTTAGTTGTAATTTAGATTCTGGAAATCATCCCTTGGCAGGTTGCAGTGCATGTTGCTCGCTGTTTCAGAAGAGGAAATAGGGAGCAATTTAGTTCAGGAACAGCTGCAGATGTGAGCCGTCCCCGGTGGGTCGTTACATCAGCACGCCGGGGCCCTGAGAGCCCGAGAACAGGGGCCACATGTGCACGGTGGGAGCGCTGTGATCGGCTAGTGTGGCCTGACTTTGCACTTGCCTCTCAATCAAATGTCTCATCCGAGGCTCCTCTGAGATGCTTTATGCATCAGAACGGAGGTTAACGGGGGAAACAGAGAGGTCTAGATTGACTTGATTGCTCGGTGCGGTGAGCCGCGGCCCTTTGGTGTGGTTAGCAGGGGTCAGCACTGTTTGAGAAGCATGCTAATGTTCCCGGTCACTGTCGATTAAGCTGACAGCCCAATGAAAAGGTACGACACAAGCGGCCCCTCTCGTGGCTAATGCAGGCCGTCCGTTCATGTCTCATGGGACAAATGAACGGTCAAGTTTGACCGCACCATCAAACAGACGTAACTGCCTTCCTTGTTTAAATTGTAGAATTGATCATCACATGACTTGGGGTGTTTCTGCAACTTTTTTCGCAAAGTTGCCATAGAATGAACTCATTAGCCAAGAGTAGAGGTGGGGGGAAAAATCGATATGTTGAAGTATTGCAATATTTTTCCTCATGATATTCATGCATCAAAAATACATGTTTTTTTTTTTTTTTTTTTAATGTTTCAGCATTCATTTTATGGTCATGGGACAAAACTTTCTATTATCCAATTGATCTAGTACTTCAAAAACAGTCCATTAGATGGCACAGTTATTACGCTTCCCTGCTGAGACAGAACAGAACTCCTTTGACGTCACCCACAACACACAAAAGTTCAAATCCAGAGTTTGGCAACATTTGGTTTGTTATATTCATGTCCAAACTGGTCTCCAAGGTCCAGAAAAAGCATTGTTTATGTTGAACATTGAAGTTCACATCCCTAGAAGTGAAGCCATCGCTCCAGTGCTCTGGTATTGTTTTTGTGTGTATTGATCGTTACCGTTAAGCTCCAATATGACTTTAAAGAAGCATAAAAGCACCATTAAGGTAGTCCACATGACTCGTGCATTATATTCCAAGTCTCTTGAAGCTGAACAATAGTTTTGTGAATCGCAAAATGATATTTAAAAGGTAAATATACAGTCTGCATGTGCAGCGCGATTCAATAAATAGGTGCTGCTCTGTTGTTCACACACACACGCATACACAGCATGCGCACAGCTTGTAATTCGCAATATTTGAATGCTCTGCTGAACTCTGTCTCAGATGTAGATGCTTGAAACATGCTATTGAGAACGGCAGTGGAAGAGCATTTCACCTATTAAGAATCATTTTAAAACTTCTGTGAATTAGCCAACAGACAGAAACTCAAAGTTCTTCCTACAGTTTTCAGCGAAAATAAAAACCAGAGGGTTTCATAGTGTAATATAACTACATTATCATTATTAAATTACAATACTTAAATTGAGTAACCTATCACAACTAAAGTGAACTCAAAAGAGATCCATTAAAGAATCAATTTCACATTCCAAGTCTGCATACAGTGTGAACAAAAAATGTAAAAAGACTTATTTCAAGGTCAGTATTGTTTATGTTTACACATAAATGATTCACATTCAAATCATTTCAGGCACTTTTGTAACAATTTAACAATGAATTTTAGTGATTTGGTAATAGTTCTCTGAAGTCCTTTGAGGAAGAATGAGAATTGATGAGTAAAATATTGCAATATATTGCAGTTTTGCATGCTGAGTGACTCCAGCCAGGTCTCCTAAGCAACCAAATTGGCCCGGTTGCTAGGGAGGGTAGAGTCACATGGGTTAAACTCCTTGTGGTCGCTGTAATATGGTTCGTTCTCGGTGGGGCACGTGGTGAGTTGAGCGTAGTTGCCGCGGTGGATGGCGTGAAGCCTCCACACGCGCTATGTCTCCGTGGCAACTCGCTAAACAAGCCACATGATAAGATGCGCAGGTTGACGGTCTCGGACGCGGAGGCAACTAGGATTCGTCCTATGCCACCCGGATTGAGGCGAATCACTACTCGACCACGAGGACAAAAAAAAAAAAAAAGCACATTGGGAATTGGGCATTCCAAATTGGGAGGAAAAAAATATATATATATATTGCAGTTTTGAATCGCAATACACCAAAAATAAAGAATCGCAATAATATTGTATCGTGACCTAGATATTGATATAATATCATATTGCAAGTTACCTTGTGATTCCCACCCCTAGCCATGAGCAACCTTGGGTTTAAGGGTTAGTTTGCCCAAAAATGAAAATTCAGTTGTTATTGGTCCTATTGGCCCTTACCCACTTACCCTCATGCCTTTTCAAACCTGTATGGCTTTCTTTCTACTGTGGCACACAAAAGGAGATGTTTAGCAAAACCGGACCAAAAAAGAACCATAAAAGTATCATAAAAGTAGTTCAAAAAACTCAATGTCTTCTGAAGGCATACGATAGCTTTGTGGGAGGAACATACCCAATTTTATGCTATTCACTGTAAATCTTCTTCTCCACCATACATTTTAAATGTTATTAGAATTTGTCAATATTCATATATGCCCAGTGTCGATAAAGCATGCCAGGTTTGGTGTCAGTGATATCAAATGCCATTGGTTTTCGTGTGTCATGTGACTGATTGCAACATGGCAAATTTGATGTGGAAAATCTCCATTTGTGTTCTGCAGAAGAGAGTAAGTCATACAGCTTTGATATGATGGTGCGCAAATAGTGACATTGTACTTCCTTTAAATACCTTGTCAATGGCTCAATTGTGAAGGCGTCTAGCTGGGTTTTCATCCACTTATTTTTTATGCAGGTTTTCCTGTTGCATAAGAAATGTCAAATAGAAACACCAAGATGTGCAAAAAAAAATGTATATGCTCGCTTAAGGTGGATAAAAACTTTTTTCAGGCGCATAAACTACAATAGAAACTCATTTACCGAATATATTCCTGTAGACTTAAGGAATAAAGATGTGCATTAAAAATAGTTCTGTAACTTTGTCTCAACAAGCCATGTAAATACATAATTCACTCAGAGAATATCATCAATATAATCGCATAGCATCTCAAATGTTGCTCTGGTTCTGATTTTCACCATAAATTAACGCTTGCAGGGATCTAACCAGTAACCTTCTAATTGCCAACCCAGTGCCTAAACCAGTACACCTTACAACACCATTATGCCTGTCACCTATGTAAGCACATGATACTGACCTACAAAGGCCAAACGCAGTAACTGAACACTGAAGATTGGCATCCTATATACATCTTAAATGTTGATTCTAAAATAATCTCGCTCTGTTTTCTCTGAATCTTCTCTGAGTGTATTTGAGCTAAACCTGTCTTTCACAAGACAGATCATAATCTAAGACACACGATTTCACTCATAACTCGATCCTCAAAATGTGCAGATACTGCGTTTAGCCTTTGTAGAGCAGTATTACATCAGTTTACCAATATAGGTAGAGTAGAGATCTCAGCTTTTGAACGAACATTTCTACAAGAACATTGCTGGGAGCTCCACGTTTGATTTCAATGGGTCTTATTTGAGTTCTGAATGGAGCTCACAGATGGGAAACAGTCATCAGTATAGCTTATTTTGTCTAAACTCCCTATCACATTATCACAAAACCTTATGGCCATTTGTCTCTCACAGCAGTGCAGCTTTGAGCATTTGGTTATCCTCAATAATACTGTAGCACAGATCGCCCGTTAAACGTGAGCCCACCAATCTCATTAATGAAGACTAGTTATTCATCTGACCACCCATGTGCCTCCTATTGTGAGCCAGCCTACTCTTTTAGTATGTTATTTTGCAGGCAAAAATGTCCCTTGGCAATTAGTTTGCTAGTGACATTTCAGCACTGAAAGATTGTTTTCTGTAGATATGTGTAGTTGAGTAATTTGATTAGGTCGTCTTGGGAGTAAAATTCTCCTTCACTCGGAGTACAACAGTGTAGGGTTTTATAGATATCATGAATCAAAGAACATTAAACAGTGACAGAACTGTAGTTTTTCTTTGAGTGAGACCTTGTTCCCATGATCTCACAAGCACTTTTTCTTCTTTAATAAAAATTGCAAATGTTGTGTACAATAATGACATACAGTGAGTGTTAGCAGTAAAGGTCGCCTGCTTAAGAAAGTCAGTTTTTGTTAAAATGCTTGAAATTGGGATTTAGCATAAAGACTAGAATTTTACAGTCAAAGAGACATGAAATCAAAATTGACTATTTACCTTCTTAGGATAACTTGGTATTAATACAGATTTCCCCATTTGATTCTGATTTGCAAGTTCTAAAATAGATTCTGCTTCGATTTGATTAGATTCAGATTAATTTAGGTATATTTCAGCTATGATGTTCCTTTTTGCTATCATATGAAAGCAGTTTGCCTACCACAACAAAATACTAACTAATTTGAGTAAACATTGTTTCAAGTATTTATTCAAGACAAGTAATGGCCCAAATATACTTCACGCAAGTACGCAGACGTGAGCGCTTCACCAGTGCCTGGCCAACGCGTGGTCCCGTCGTACATACACTACGTGCACTCTTGACCACAAACCTTGGACCACAAGGGGGTGAAAGAGTTTTTTAGGCGCCACGAAACCGGATTTTCTAAAAAGACGACAGAAAAATATGTTTGTATAATCTAACTTGTTCGGCAAGACTCTCCTCAAATTGCTGGTCTGCCATGACAGTTGTTGATTGAAAAACGAATATCTGCTGTAGCGCCCCTTGCGGCAATGCTGAGAATACAATGTGTACTTGCGTTAGGTTATGAATTGCGCTCTGACACATTTCACAACACAACGACATGTGAAATCGAGTTTGCGTTGCAAGATGCGTCTGCATTCACATACTTACGTAGAAGATGTTTGGGCCTTAACAGTCAGTAATAAAGAGCGAATAAATTAATTACATGCCGTAGAATAAATAAAAACAAATATACTGTACAGATATAGAAAAAAATGCTTTTAGTTTTTAACAGTAGTATCAAGCATTCAAGTAAACATTCAGAAATTGAAAAAAGTAACAAAATGTAGCATAAAATTCTCCTGCTTACATTTAAGTCACTCCACGGTCTAGTTCCTTCTTTCTGATTTACGTTCTCCCTATAATCCTATTCGCTCACTCCGATCTTCTGGGTGCGAACTACTTCTTGTTCCTAGATTCTGCCTTCCGTCAATGGGCGGCAGGTCTTTTTCTGTTGTGGCACCTAAGCTATGGAACTCAATCCCCTTGGCTCTCCGAACTACTACCTCCATCACTGAATTCAAATCTCAGCTCAAAACCCATTTGTTCTCCCAATATTATCAGTCATAATGTGTATATGTTTCATGTACTGCTCATTGTATTTGTATGCTTATCTGTATTCTGATTGGGCCACTGCCTACACTGCTTACACTTTCTCTACTGTCTACACGATGTTATGTGTTCTTTTGTACTGGATTAATATGTCTAATTGATTGCACGATCTGATCTGCTATATGCAACTGCATTTGTTTTTGTTCCAGACTGGGCAGCTCTTCACTGTCTATATGATTTTTTTTGTTACTGTTCTTTATTGTGAAGCGTCCTTGAGCTCTGGAAAGACGCTATATAAATTAAACATGTTATTATTATTATTATTATTTTATTTTTTGTTATTATTATTTATTCACCCAATTTGGAATGCCCAATTCCCAATGCGCTTTTAAGTCCTCGTGGTCACGTAGTAATTCGCCTCAATCCAGGTGGCGGAGGACGATTCCCAGCTGCCTCCGCATCTGAGACCGCCAACCCGCACATCTTATCACATGACCATTGTCACATGCTTGTTGAGCGCGTTGCCACGGAGACATAGAGCACGGCATCCACACTCAACTCACCACACGCCCCACTGAGAACGAACCACATTATTAGCGACCACGAGGAGGTTACCCCACGTGACTCTACCCTCCCTAGCAACCAGGCCAATTTGGTTGCTTAGAAGACCTGGCTGGAGTCACTCAGCACACCCTGGGATTCGAACTAGCAAACTAGCGAACTCCAGGGGTGGTAGCCAGCGTCTTTTACCACTGCGCTACCCAGCCAAGAGTGGTGAGTGGTTTTCTCATTTTCTTGTTGTTTGACTAATGTTAACGACATACTAGACAGTGGCAGGAATATCAGGCTGCATTTATACTTTCGATATTTTCCGATATTTTGATAAAAAAATCCACTTTTCATCCTGCTGTTTACATTCACTTTAGACATAAATGAATGTGTTTACACTGACTCACCTAGATGGGAATTTTGAAGTGTATTTTACTGTTCAGGTATGTATGTCTGCGTTACGGGGACTTCCAGCGCTCGATTTTAGTATTTTAATAATCGGGATCTCGATTATTTGGAAATATTGGAAATGTGTATATATATATATATACACATGTATGTTTACCAGCCTTACTTGGACAACATCTACAGTTTGTGCAAATGAGATTGGAAAACCGTCTGGAGAAGCTCTCGATTGCATTGTTCTTTCACACCAAAAAAAATCTCTGTGGGGATTGTTGTGATTGCAGCTGAATGCCGTAGAATCCCATCATGCCATGCTGGAATGAGAGCAGGTTTCTGGCTCTGTCCTAAAGCTCTGACTGACTATCAGCTGTGGAGATCTAACAGCTGTTCCAGCTACCATTCAGTTAGATGTGAGAATTCGCCAACACAGTTTGAGAAATTAATGCTATTATATTGTTACTTTATTGTAAAGAGTAAACACTGTGAATAGTTCTGCAAAGCTTTAATGGTCAGTTTTAATATGTGTGTATGAATTTGTGTCAGCATTGTTTAGAAGTATTTATAACATTTATATTTCTGTCGAGGTGTTCGTGAAATCCAGTCGATTTTTGTCCCTTCAATGGCAGCTCCCCAGAGACCGTTAAAGAAGACATTCTGAAACATTTTGTTTATAAATGTATCTATTTGAACATTTTTTAGATATATTCATATTTCTTTATGCTCTGCAAAACAGATATTTTATCATGTGTGTATTTTTTAGGAGTAAACACATTTCTTGCAGCTGTAGTCTTTGAGAAGGATTTAGAAAAATGGCATATGCTTGGGATCTTTCCTAAATTGCTGAATCGTATCTGAGTTAATTAACCACTGGGGTTCCGGCCAAAACCTCTCTTGATTTGGTAGAAGTATTAGGTTGCTGAAATGCCTCTTTCCTGTGCTAAGACAGCTTTTCACTGCTCACCAATGATGTCATCATCTTTGCTTAATTTTTTTTTTTTTGTTGTTGCATACTGGAGTTGTCACCAAAATATTTCATCAATTTTTCTAAAAGTGTTTCTTCAACAATGAGCACTTTTGGCTCTTTGGACTCAAAATAGAAAATAATCTCCCTTAGAATGCACTTTTCTCACAACTCTTACTAGTTTGTGATTTGTCGACTATAATGTCCAACAGTGCATTTGCATGCAAGACAAGCAAAAGCCATTTTTGTCATTTATTCCTAAACCAACAAATGTTATTTCCATCACATCTCAAATTGTGTATTTTGTTGATGATATTCAGACTCCTTTATCTTCATAAGGCTTATTTTTGGCTAGCATTTTAAGGATCCTAAATACACACCATTAAGTCATATTTTCACACTTTTTGCATAATTTTGCAAAATGAAAGCCTGACTGAAAATACACAGAAATATATTCTGTGATACCTTGATATTTGTTTGTTCTCGTCACATGTCATGCAGTATTTTATATTAAGCATGCTCTTTACTGATACTATTGACTCCTTGATAAAGAAGTACACTAAATTTTGATAGAACTTTATTAGAGGCAGAATTGATGGTTGTGGTGGAAATGGGGGGGCAGTGGTGGCTCAGCGGTTAAGGCTCTGGGTTACTGATCAGAAGGTTGGGGGTTCAAGCCCCAGCACCGCCAAGATGCCACTGTTGGGCCCTTGAGCAAGGCCCTTGACCCTATCTGCTCCAGGGGCGCCATATCATGGCTGATCCTGCACTCTGACCCCAGCTTAGCTGGGATATGTGAAAAAAAGAATTTCACTGTATATGTGCAAATGTATAATGTGTGATAAATAAATATAATTAATTAATTAAATTAAATGATGCGAAAACTGAGTGATGGTCATACTTTTTGTAAAAACATAAATATTAATAAATGTATTATATATTTTAATAAAATATAATTAAATATATTATTAAATTTGTTTATTATATTTATTATTTTCACATGAATATTTAAATGGTTTAATTTGACTCTTTTTATTTTTATTTTATTTATTTTATTTAGATTAACATCTAAATTAGGTTGTTTAGATGAGTTTAACTTTGGGATCATCCATTTTTTAAATCTAATTTTCAACTATGGGCACTTTTGACCCCTGTGGACTGAAAAATAGAAGAAAAAAACTCCCTTAGAATTAAATTCTGAAACTCTTAGTAGTTTGTTTGATTTTTGTCCACTACAGTGTCCATGACAGAATAATTCTGTAATATTTGTCATTTTAATTCAACAAATTTCCACATCTGCCCACTTTTAAATTTCCAGCTTTTAAATATACTTCATCCTAAATGAACACGTTATATTTTATAATATATGACATTATTTGATATAATAATATGAAATAATATACACACAATAACATGTTGTTTTTTATATTACTTTTTGCATGATTTTATAAAATTACTGCTTGATTTAAAATATATGCAAAAAATTAAAAATATATTCTGTGATATTTTACCTTGATTTTTCTGTGTATTAACAACAAATCACATGTTATATTTCCTTTATAAACAAATACATTAACTTTTGGTAGAACTTTAGTTGTGGAAAAATTGTTGGTTGTGGTGAAAATGTCACCACAATTGAAGGATGTTTTATTGCATTATTATATGCATTATATTTTGTGTAAAAATGATATTGTATCATTATATTGATATTTGTGATTGATAATATATTTATTGTGTGAAAAATCATTTCATGTCGTTATGTGTATTTTAGGCCATGCCCACACTTAATCCACTTAAGTTTCTTGGGGGCCTGGGTAGCTCAGTGGTAAAATACGCTGGCTACCACCCCTGGAGTTCACTAGTTCGCTAGTTCGAATCCCAGGGCGTGCTGAGTGACTCCAGCCAGGTCTCCTAAGCAACCAAATTGGCCCGGTTGCTAGGGAGGGTAGAGTCACATGGGGTAACCTCCTCGTGGTCACTATAATGTGGTTTGTTCTCGGTGGGGCGCATGGTGAATTGAGCATGGTTGCCGCGGTGGATGGCATGAAGCCTCCGCACGCGCTATGTCTCCATGGCAACGCGCTCAACAAGCCACGTGATAAGATGCACGGATTGACTGTCTCAGACGCGGAGGCAACTGGGATTCGTCCTCCGCCACCCGGACTGAGGCGAATCACTATGCGACCACGAGGACTTAGAGCGCATTGGGAATTGGGCATTCCAAATTGGGAGAAAAAGGGGAAAAATTCCCCCCCCCCAAAACAAATAAGTTTTTCAGTTTCTTAACGTCATCAATATCGAAGAGCGTTTTCGAAAGTCTCCGTATTCAATACCGTTCCAGTGTGGATGAGAGGCGTAAACATAGCGAATTTAATGCATTTTCAAACCAAAACGTATTAGTGTGGATGTGGCCTTAGATTATCATCTGAAAAATGCCGTCATCAACCAATTTTCATAGTTAAGTATCGAATCGAAGTCCATGTCCTTGACAAGAAAGCAATAAAATCTAGACATTTAGGCATTTGAAAATTTGCAAAAATATATGAAGGCATTTTTTTACATTTCCGAGATAGTTTTAATGTGCTCTTCGTGCAAACAAAAACATTTGAGACTTGTTAGTTTAAATAAAAATCATCACCTGGATCATAAAAGTGTTCATACTATAGTTGAAGAAACAATACAACAGCTTTTTTATAGATTTGCACAAAGCAAGAAATGACCTAATATGGGTCTTTCTCTGAGCCAAACTTGATCTGTAAGCCATAAACCCGGTTCTTCATGGTTAAAACGGTGTACTGTTGAAATCCGGCTGACCTGTGAGCAAGTCAGTGCATTGAAAGGGATATGCATTGAGTTCACGTACAGTCCAGTGAATCTAATACTCTGGTCCTTCTTACAGAGGAAGTCGTCCATGTCTCCGTCACAAACCTGCATACCGCTCAGTGCACTTGAATGTATTGCTCGGCTCGACCACATGTTGTTTTGTCCACCGAAGCAGACTGAATTGACTATTAAGACAGTTTAAATCAAGTGTTTGGGTTGGCGATCGTGTTTAATTGGTCCAAGCCTTTTAAACGCTCTTATGTAAAACCTCATTACAGTCTGTGCTCAGAGGACGATCCCGTACAGCTGAACACCGTCCTGTTGGCCCACCCAGACTCATTTGTTCCTTTCACCTTCGAAACTCTCTTGGCCCCTGAAATAAAACAAGTCCAGCCCTTCATAATCACTGAGGTGTTAACATACACACACAGGGGCCTCACACCGCTTTGATCAACTTCTTTTTATACTGCCCTCCTTTTCCATTCGTCTCTTGTGTCTCCAAACACATCCCGCAGCGACATACAATCTGATTTGGGTGGGTGTGGTGAGACGAAGAGGCCCTTGAAAGGGCCAAACCACTGGGTGTCTGTGCAATCAGCACTGTGGGGGCCATTCACACAGGACACGGTGTTGCATCTGTGCAATTTTTTAATGGCTGGTACATGTAAACATGCACTGGACAGACTCTTCATCCTGTGCCATGAGCGCTGCGTTTTTAAGACGCCATCTCGAGTTCAACATGCAACCCAACAGATTAATTGTAGTTTTGAAACGATGGGTCAGTCAGATGAATCTAACATATGGATAGACATATAGAATATTTACAATTACATGGAGGAATTGTATGGAAGTTCATACTGTATTCCTTTAAAGGTGCCTTTTGTTTGTCTAGCTGTTTTAACGCAAGAAGGTGTCCTGTGTGAGCGGCCCCTTAGATTGTAAAATGCACTTGCGTTACTGTGATTAAGGATGTCCAAAATTGTGTAACATGCAAATTAACTAGTCTGTAGGTTTTCCGAATAGTTAATCAGTGATTTCTTTTTTTTTTTGCCCAAAAATTATACTATTTTGTAGTCATGTTGTTTCAAACCAGGATGACTTATTTTTTCACAAAAGGAAATGTTAGGCAGCTTCTGTCAGCAGGTTAACTATTCATATGCTGATTAAGTATAAATTCCATCTGATATCTATCAAACATGTTTTTTAGTGATACGTGTATGCAAAGTGCCACCCAATAATAGCGTAACCAACAGATATTTAACAAATAAATGGGCTAAATAGCTACAACCTTTAATTGCAAACAAGGACAGAACAAAGGGCTCCATATATGTTAATAAGAAAAATGTCTGATTGTTTTAAGATTTTCAAAAGTAGTGTTTTTGCTTTCTGTTGATATTTTGAATGGTCCCGCAGTGTGACGAATTAATAACTAAAAGTAAAAATATTCCATTTAGTCTCTCAATTTATATGAGCTCATAAAGCTGCATGTGTAACAACTATAAAGTAATTAGTAGGGCTGTCAATCGATTAAAATGTTGCTAATCATGATTGATGCCCCCAAATAACAATAATGTAATATGTAATGATTAAATAATCATAAATATTTATATTTAAATAATTATATATATATATATATATATATATATATATATATATATATTAATATAATATTATAATTATTTAAATATAAATATTTATGATTATTTAATCATTACATATTAAATTATATTATATAAATTATATTATAAAATCAATTTATATGAGCTCATAAAGCTGCATGTATAACAACTATAAAGTAATTAGTAGGGCTGTCAATCGATTAAAATTTTGCTAATCATGATTGATGCCCCCAAATAACAATAATTCAATATGTAATGATTAAATAATATTTATATTTAAATAATTATAATATTTTATATATATATATATATATATATATATATATATATATATATATATATATATATATATATATATATATATAAATTATAATTCATAGAATTAAAATAGATTAAATTGTTGTGGCAGACGAGTAAAGCATTGATAAGGCAATAAAAATGTGGCTTTAAAATCCAAAAATATTGTTTATTTCCATATTATTGAAATTAAGCCTATCATTGGCCTGTAGTCTACAGAAATCCATTTTTCAATTGAATTTGTCGATCAGTTCGAGATTTATTATAAGGGCTTGTCCAAAGACGCACCATTGTACACCTGCATCAGATGGACGCTTTTGGAGCACCTCTCTTTGGTTGCGTTGCATCATAAACACAGCATTTTTAGGTCGCTGTGTCAAGTTCAACGTAATTTGAAACTTAGAAAAACACGACTTCAGATCCCTGCATTTGGATTTGCGCTCCAAGCTTTGTTTGAATGCTAGAGCGTGTTCTCATCTTGCGCTGTCTGCTGTGGTTAAGAGTGGTTTGTTCTCTGTATAAGCTGCGCGTTGCTTATACAGCTGGAGTTTCGCTTACTGCCCCCTGGAGAAAACGGGTGGTACTTCAAGCTTGCATTGCTCCGATGGTAGTAATATTCCTTATTATGGTCCGGGGATTAATTTCATAAATATGTTTTACATGTTATTTTTAAAATAATGAATCGACAAGCAAACAATAATTAGTTGTTTAGTAGTTAATTAGTATTTAGTCATTTAATAAGTACTAATTAATGATCAAAAAACTGTTTAAAATAGCTCTGGAGTTATAGCATGTCACATCACAAACATGTCAACCTCCTAAAGTATTTCATGTCAAAAACCCAGCAACCAACAACTAGTCGATTTTCAAAATGTGTTGTTTTCCATATGCACAACGCAGCCAACTTTGTCTTTTTGAATTTTGAATCTTGAGGTTTTCAACATGGCAATCCTGACAGAAGATCCCTTCCTGTCATCAATCTGTCGTCTCGTACATGAGCTGTGTTTTATCATGTGATGACTTTCCCAACCTCAGACAGATGGACAGACGCTTTCGTTTGACATTTGTTTGCACTGGCTTCGCTGTGTTTCTTCCCCCTTGTTTATACACTTTTAGTGTCGTTGTGCTGGAATCCAATGCTGGACACTATTGAGGCTCTCTGTGTGTTTATGCTCGTCTCTGGAGACATTTGACCTCTGGGGTCATGGCTAAGTTAAGCAGGAAGAGCCTCTTGGACGTGTTCGGTACCGGGCTTCTATGTCTGCTTGCTGTTGCTTGTGTTTAAACAGGTTGGCGTGCTGTAAGCTCACCTCATTATTTCTCACCCTCTCCTCTCGCTATTTCTGAGATAACAGCACAGATATGAGGAGCTAAGTGAGATGGACAGTTCTGTTGAAAGTAATCGAGAGTTCTGAGCAACTTTGAACTTCCTGATTGCTTCAGTGAATAAAGGCAATGGTTTTTGAAGCTTTCGTCAAGGCTCTTCGGGTTCTTAGTGTTGCACAGCCAGACTTCTGACTATCAGTTTAAAGTCTGGTCCAGAACCCCTCCCACTTAGACAAGAATTCTGACTGATGAAAGTGACCAATTTTTTTCTCACGTTCCATTTAAAGGCAGGGTTATGCGAAATAGTGGATGCAATAATAATAAACCAGTATGGAAAAGAAATATAACAAAAATAACTCAAGTGGGAATTCACTAAGAATGAATTGCGCCCGGAAAAAGCGGCATTCTTTTTTTGCACGTACTGTCTGCACTGGTTTAGCGCACAATTCACTAAAGGAATTATGCAGATCAGGCAACGGTGAAAACGCAGTTTGCACAATTCTGATCTTGCGGCACCTGAATCGTCTCTTAAACATGTCGAAAGTGCGCTTGTCTACTCCTCGCATCTAGATATATGCCATGTTATGACGCACGTCTTCATTTAACCATTGTAGTATTTGATGAATTTCTGCTGATATGATCAAAATAAAATGTACGCAAACATCGCTTTTAGATCAAATTCATTTTACGCCCTTTCATTGATGGTAATAGCGTGATGTAAATTGCGCCGGGCATGTTTTGTGAATGATGCGCAATCTATAATAAGCCTAATTAACACACAAAGGAGCTGTGCTTGTGCGTAAAGGAATGACAGTTACTTAATTAAAAAAAGTGGGGGCCTGGGTAGCTCAGCGAATATTGACGCTGACTACCACACAAGGAGTCGCGAGTTCGAAATCAGGGTGTGCTGAGTGACTCCAGCCAGGTCTCCTAAGCAACCAAATTGGCCCGGTTGCTAGGGAGGGTAGAGTCACATGGGGTAACCTCCTCGTAGTCGCGATTAGTGGTTCTCGCTCTCAATGGGGCGTGTGGTAAGTTGTGCGTGGATCGTGGAGAGTAGCATGAGCCTCCACATGCTGTGAGTCTCCGCGGTGTCATGCACAACGAGTCACATGATAAGATGCATGGATTGACGGTCTCAGAAGCGGAGGCAACTGAGACTTGTCCTCCACCACCCAGATTTTATTTTAATACTACAATGATTAATAGATAAATATAGGAAGCTATATTTGTGCAGAGTTACACACTAACAGGTTTTCTCTCTGAGAAATTTTGTCTCTTTAAGTCTTTACATTTCATCCTTTAATGCACCGCTGATACAGTCATCAAAGCGCCGTTTGTTCACTGTCAGATGTCAAAATACTCTGTTGTGATCAATGTTCCTGTTATTATGCATAATCCTAAAGTTTATTTGAGAGGTGTTGTGTAGAATACTTGTCTGAAGTCATTCTTCAGATTCTGACACTGCTTCAATAAATAGTTTAGCTGTAAAAAGGCTTATCAAACTGTTAAATGCCAAAAACTACGTCACGCCCCCGCGACTATTTATAATCTAACAGCCAGGGTATTCATGCACAGTGGTGGGTAATTTTGCACATTTACCCGCCACTGTCGACAAGAAATGCAGCTAGACACAAAGATGCGTGCTTGAGGAAACACACCTGATTATATTTTGAAGAACAGATGAAAGAATAAGAATAGTGTTGTCTATGAGAACGCAGCATAGGATCTCAGGATGCATATGCAAATAACATACAACGACACCGCTACTACAGGTGAATTGTCATGTGTGTCATAATTCAGTACAGCCCCAGAAATGGCTCTTGAACAAGTTTACTCCTTAGCCTCCATTTGTGTATGTTGCAAAATTATTATTATGATAATAGTAATAGCCTATGGTAATAATGTTTGTACTCCATTTGCAGGTGTTCATGATTATACATACAAATGGTTTGATAAACTGGAATATGAAAAGTAAAATTTTATGCTTTCACTGCAAGTAGCATGTCGGTAATGCTGGAATTGCCCTGCTACTGAGCGCCACAAACAAAACTCTGTTTTTCAGTGGTTCAATGCCACTGACCTGGCAAGCTTCAACTCCGTGACGAGTACCCCCCCCCCCCCCCCCCCAAACATGCTTATTGGATCAGACGTTGAGTGAACAGTTCTTTGTAATTGAGACTAAAACACAGTTGAACAACTGCATTAAGAGCTTGTCAGTTCTTTCAAAACAAGGACTTGATCACATTCAAACCTCTCGTGTACCCCATGCGCCTTTGCTTTACCTCCAAACTCCATCCATCAGCTTGTCTACACCTTTATTCTGATGTCTTCTGACCTACATAGAGCAAGAGTGACCCTGCAGTCCTGCAAACATTGACTTTACTCTGTGTTGTTTTGCATCAGACGCAGTCGCGAGAATCTGTTTGTTATCTGGGAATCGCATTACAGCGCTCTTCTCTTTATTTGCCAGCGCTGAAGTTGTGCATGTGGCTCTGTGCCATGTTATTATTTCTCTCTGTCCCTCTCAACAGCTGTAATGTGTTCTGCACATGTAGGGAAGAGAATGGGAATTTCATGGGTCCTTCAGATACGCCTGTCAGGCTGATCTACTGTTCTCCTGCGTTTCTCTGTTTTTATGACGGTTTGGGTGATGTGGAATACCGGCTATCCTCATTGGCTGACCCATCCAATGTGGGTTTGTTATGGACACCAACGGTTCTCGTGGGGATAAGTGTGTCTGTATGGTGTTTTGGTTCTTCATCACTGGGTCGTACAGATGCTGAATATATCTGATTACGCTGTGAAATCACTCATATTTTCTGACCCTAAAATGTGATTGGATGAGGCACATTTGAAGCTGTTATATGCCATTCTATATATATATATATATATATATATATATATATATATATATATATATATATATATATATATATATGTATGTCATAGCTGTAATAGTTTGACATTACAGTAATACAAACAGCTAGCTAGATAGTCAGATACTGTAGACTGTCAGAGAGAGAGAGAGCAATTTAAAATAGATCTGTCACTATCTTAAGTCTATATATCTACAGTATCGCCTACAGTTAAGGCCCAGGTATACTTCGTTTTTACGCGTTCCGGATTGGCTCGCGCCTGGTTGACCACGTTGCCTTTGTGAGTGTACTCTTTGACTGCGAGCGAATACGAAAACGTTTGATGCATTCCCACTAAAACTACTTTGTCGTACTCTTTTAGTTCAGTCAATATCAGGCGTATACGTCAGCGACGCGCACATGCTGATGACGCCATTTGCGTCGCACATACTGTACGCAGAGCGATCCGCAACGCGGACACCCATAGTAAACTTTGGCACTTACTCTAATGAACTGTTACTTGATGGAAGAGTGTTTGTCGTGATTAATTCTAATAACTTTATTAATTAAACAATGGTGTTTCATATTACTGTTGTTGCTGTTTATAATAAAACAATAAGCAATAATCCATGATAGGTCATGAGGAACAGTGATTTTACAACGGGTTTTACAGTTGGGTGATTCTCACGAAACCAGTCAAGAAAATGTCCTTGAGTATGAATGAAATTATATTTTGCATTGAGATAATTCTTTATGGGCACTTAAGCACAATTACGGCTAAACTCTCATTACGGCAATGCGTCCAGATGTTTCACTTCCAAAATTCTCATTGTTTTCATTGATGATTCTCAATACCTTGTTTTTTTCGGTATTACTATGATTTTCTAAATTAAAACCAGTAAAAATGGAAGGCAGTGTCAAGGGTGTCCTACTATGGTTTTTAAATACTTCACAATTTAAATAATCTTTTTTTTAAATTTTTTTTTTTTATGAGAATTGTTGTGAAAAGTGTGTAACTGTTAAATAATGAAACATCTTATTGGCCCTAAAAATATGTTATTTATTTTGATTTTGGAGACAAATTGGCCTGTTGTTGTTTATTGCTCGCCAAAGTATACATCGGTTTTCCGTGTGTGAGCTGTAACGGCATGTAATTATCTGAATCAAAGTACTTTAGTCACTATTGTGCCTGTTGACATTGTCTTATTTTTCTCTCAATCTCAGGACCGTTCGGACGTGGGACTTGAACTCTGAAAAAAAGCACAAGTCCGTGTTTAAGCCGCGATCACTGCAGGGTAAGAAAGTGACGCCCACCTGCTGTACGTACAGTCGAGACGGCAAACTCATTGCCGCGGGCTGCCAGGACGGAACCATCCAGATCTGGGACAGGAACTTAAGCGTAAGTACTGTTTCACATCCTGTAATGCAGGCCAACATTTCACAGCACTCTGACGGATGGAGGGATTTCCATCGGAAGCTGTCTGGAGTTGAAGTTTATCTTTATGTCTCATCTTAAACCAGTCTAAGACATGATCCGCCCACTGTGGCAGGAAGTGCCCAAATCTGAGAGGGGCAATAAAACGCTGCTGTCCAATGTCATGTCAGACCTCTCATAGAGACGCAGGGGGTCACTGGATGTTTGACCATCCAGGATGAGCAGGGGTCAGAGGTCATCAGAGCCGTGATACTGAACAGATCTTCAGTTTTGTAGAGTTAAAGTGGGATGGTGGTGTTAACAACATCTCTGAGCTGTAAATAAGCAGCGTGGGTGTCCGGCTGTCTCGTGTCAGTCTGACATGGATGGATCGGGCAGACATTTAGGGTTCATTCACATGGGACGCTGGTCTGAGAACAGATTTGTTGCTGTTTGTCTGGTCAGGGCATCTATGTGGCGTGTGTGGTCTGTCGGATTGTGTCGCTGACTTTGGCTTGAGAAACTCCAGATACTTTCAAACTGTAGTTTGCCAAGCTAGTCAGAATTTGTAGTTAAACTTAATAAAAAATATAGAATTATATAATTTTTGCATGAAATAAGAGCTGTATTTCTAGCACAAAAACAATAGATATGTTTCCACACTGAAAACCCTATCAAGTTGACTTTACTCATTTGATTGAGGAATCTGCTATCACTCAATTGCATTGAGTAATGACCAAAACTTGTGTAATTGAGTTCACTTAGCTTGGTGTTTATATAGAATTAACTTAATGTAGATGCAAGTAGACTTAACTCAGATTTGCTATTTAAATGTTGTTGTTTTTACTTAATTTTAATTGAATGGACTCAAATTTGGACCATACAATAACACCGCTTAAATAAAGAAGAATATAACCGAGTTTTGGTCAGTTATTAAATATATGTATGCACAAAGAGAATTGAGGTTCCAACTTGACCACAGAGATAACCCTAATGACATCACATGAAAAAAAAATATTTATTTAAAAAAAAAATAAATAAATACTACAAAATAGATAAAACCTCTGAATTCTTATAACAACTAATGTAAATGCCCCCATTAAATTAAATTCAAGTGCACGGCATTGTGGGTATCTCCCATAGCCTCAATTTTGTAATCAATAGTTTGAGTTATTAACACCTAAAATTTTAAGTCTATGGATTTTTTTTTTTTTCTCCCCAATTTGGAATGCCCAGTACCCAATGCGCTCTAAGTCCTTGTGGTGGCGGAGTGACTCGCCTCAATCCGGGTGGCGGAGGACGAATCTCAGTTGCCTCCGCGTCTGAGACCGTCAATCTGCGCATCTTATCACGTGACTTGTTGAGCATGTTACCGTGGAGACGTAGCGCATGTGGAGGCTTCACACTATTCTCCACGGCATCCACGCACAACTCACCACGCACCCCACCGAGAGCGAGAACCACATTATAGCAACCACAAGGAGGTTACCCCATGTGACTCTACCCTCCCTAGCAACCGGGCCAATTTGGTTGCTTAGGAGACCTGGCTGGAGTCACTCAGCATGCACTGGTAGTCAGCGTCTTTACTCGTTGAGCTACACAGGCCCCCTTTTAAGGCTATGGATTTTAAAGAAAAATAAGTTGAAGGAACTTAGATGTTTGCGTTATGAGCCCAAAACTTCACATTTCAAATTATGTTTAATTAAGACAACTTAATTTTTCCAGTAATGACAACATTAAGGTTTACAGTGCATGCAAATTTTCCATCAGAATTTAATTGATGCATAAAATCGGAAAATCGCAAAAACAATTCGCAAATAAAGCAGCGTTCCCATCCCATGTGTTTAAGAGAACAAAATCGTCTGACTCCTGCCAGGTCTCCTAAGCAACCAAATTGGTTGCTAGGGAGGGTAGAGTCACATGGGGTAACCTCCATGTGGTCACTATATTGTGGTTCGAGAATAGCGTGAAGCCTCCACATGCGTGATAAGATGCGCGGATTGACGGTCTCAGACGCGGAGGCAACTGAGATTCTGCCACCCGGATTGAGACGAGTCACTACACCACCACAAGGACTTGGAGTGCATTGGGAATTGGGCATTCCAAATTGGGGAGAAAACCCCCCCCCCCAAAAAAGAGAACAAAATCGTCACTTGGAGAAATTGGCACAAAATCTAAATGAAAATGGAAGTCTCTGTGGCTTTTGTATTAAATGTAAAGAAGTGTTCTTAGTGGAAAAAAAAAGAGTTTTTGTACGAATTTTGGAGATATAATTTTGATATCCCAAAATTAGATGGAAACCCAGCTAAAAAGGATCTCAAACACACCAATAAAACAAACATACAAGTTTTTGCATCTTTCTGCGCAGTTTTCCCCCATTGTTTTTCTATGGAAACATGCTCTAGTCGTACATCTTTGACCGTTGAGCCGCATCTCGCTGATTGTTCTTTCAGCGTCCTGTACATGAGCCCGGCATTTTTAAAGATGCCGTGTTGAGTTAAAAGAACTTCAACTTTTAAAAACGCGTCTTCTTTGAGCTGCGTCTAACTTTTTTTTAAACTCAAGAACTCGTTTGGTCTGAGCGGCCCCTAGTTTATGGAACTGAATTGAAAACATAGTTATTAACAGCCTTATTTAACGACATATTTCACTACAAATATAGAAGATGTGCGAAAACTATTCAGTGATGACTAATGAATTGGTGAATCATTTTGAATTCATTAAAATGAACCAGACATCCCAACTGTACTTGAAAGAGAGTCACTCTTGGAGAGTTTGTTTGATTAATTTCTCAGCTCGCTCGGCTTGACATAAAACCTTGAGAGTTTAATTCTCGCACTGGAACAGATTGTAGTATGATGCTTGTATTTCCCCTCATGTTTACTTATGGATGGTGAAGTATGGGGAGCTTTTCTGTAGCCAGGAGGACATTATGTAACACAACTCTTCATATGATTGAGAGAGTTTAATGTGTGGTAACTGTCCAAGAGGCCTAATTATTACCATTCTGTTCCATCATTAAGTAATTTAATCAATATGAAATGAATCAAAGTGAGCATTCCTTCTGCTTGAGACAAACTCAGCTGTGTTTTGCCGGCTCTGAAGCGCTCTTGCTCACATTTATAGTGTGTGTGTGTGTGTGTGTGTGTGTGTTCAGGACAGGCTTCTGTGCTGTTGTTTCAGTCGGGAGAGTGTACATGAGCTGCATGTGACTGATAAGTGTGTCTGGGAGTTTTGTTAACTCAGTAAACAGAACTGAAACTGATCGTAACACAGTCACATCTCTGTCCATCGCTGCATGAAAGCAGGTGGGAGAATCACACTGGAAATAAAAGTCAAGCTGAGTGGATTTCATTGTGTGATACAGTTTCTAAAAGCATTTTAGCATATGGTAGTAGATCGTCCAGGTGTTTAATGCACACAGAAAATTAGTCAAGAACATTCCCAGGTCATATTTCACCCCGAAAATCAAAAGAAAGAAATAAGAAATTATATTATGTAGAAGGGAATTGAAGCCTGTTTTTAAGAACATTTCGATTTTTTGCATTTAGCATTATTTTGATTAAAATGCTAAAAATGAGAAATATTGGGGTCTGGGTAGCTCAGCGAGTATTGACGCTATCACCCCTGGAGTTGCGAGTTTGAATCCAGGGTGTGCTGAGTGACTCCAGCCAGGTCTCCTAAGCAACCAAATTGGCTCGGTTGCTAGGGAGGGTAGAGTCACATGGGGTAACCTCCTCGTGGTCATGATTAGTGGTTCTCGCTCTCAATGGGGCGTGTGGTAAGTTGTGCGTGGATCACGGAGAGTAGCATGAGCCTCCACATGCTGTGAGTCTCTGCGGTGTCATGCACAACGAGCCACGTGATAAGATGCGCGGATTGACAGTCTCAGAACTGAGACTTGTCCTCCGCCACCCGGATTGAGGTGAGTAACCGCGCCACCACGAGGACCTACTAAGTAGTTGGAATTGGGCATTCCAAATTGAGGAGAAAAGGGGATTTAAAAAAAACCCCAAAACACATCAAGTTCTTATTAATGTAATCTTTATGTCCGTGTTGGTTTTATAACATTTTTAAAAACATTTCAAATAAATTATTTAATGACATAAATGTCAAAGAGTGTAACCATCAAATAAAAGGTATTACAATTATTTTCTTGCACCTTAAATATATGCGAGTATGCATAACTTAATCATTCATTAAAAAAAATACACGTTTAAAGGTAAAAATGTTTTTAACAAATATCATGAATTACTGAATTATGGATATTAAAAAGTTTTCTTATGGTCTTGCCATTTGACCTGATCAAAATTGCCTTTTTATAAAAATGAAAATTAAAGTGCCTTTTCATAAAAATGTCAAATTATCGGATATTTTTTAAAAACTTCACACATAGTCATGTGGGTCTAAAGGTGACACCATGTGACTTTTGATTTGGTGGACAAACGTTTTTCAAGTATTAATAATACTAAAGCAACACTGCTTATTTTTGTAAGAAATAATAATAAAAGATTATTCCAAAGTACTTATGCCAACATTTGTTTTTGTTTTCAAGAATTTCAGCTTTTAATCAGACTTGAATTTACAATTTTTATTTATTAATTTTTTACTGCCTCTGGATGGTTACACCACTTTTTTTTTAACCCTCAGAAAAAATATCAAAATGACATTGAACTCAGAAATTTAAAACATGTTCATCATGGTACCATGTATGTGTCATTGAACCACGTACATCCTCAAGTTAAACACCTGGGTAGGGTTGCACCAGCTGTGCGTAAGGTCTCACTTAAGTTGAGACATAAAGTTCACACTAAGGGCTTAGTAACTACTAGTTAGTTTGTTACTAAGTCAGTGCTTAATTTGGTTGCACCACCTGTTCTTAAGGCAAGACTTAACTAGTAGTAGTAAGCTCTCCGTAAAATAATGCATAGTCCCATAATATGACGTTTACCTGTATTGAGTCAATAAGCAGCCTTAAATTTGTACACAGAAGCCGTGAACTTCAATTTGATCTTGTTACGGTTGATGTTCAAACCTTGTTTGCTCACGTAACTGTCAGCTGTAATAAATTATATCCCCATTAAAGTACAATACATAATAAAACAAGATTTAATTAATGATATAGGCTGTTTAGCTTATGTAAATAACAATATTCAATAACTGTATCTAAAATGAATAAGGGACAATAAATAAATACTAATACAACAGACAGGAAAAATAGACATTTATTAATTTTAATACCTTATATATTTCATATATGTTGAAAGTTGACACTGGGCGGTGTACACAGGAAAGTGCACCGTTAGATCGGTTTCATGCTGAAGAAGTACATTTTTTACTTAATTTTTCTCCCGTAAATATAAATGAGTGAAAATGCCAACATCGTCATATATGTTGAAAGGACTGAAGCCTGTCAACCAAAAAATGAGCTCATTTATGTCATTAAATGAGTCTGCTTTTTTATTCCATCAGTTACTCCTGGTCGGAGGCTTCCGTAAATATTTAGTTTATACGTAGGGTTACTTCCTACCTAAGTTTAATGGTGCAACGCTCAAATATTTAGGAGTGCTTAAATTGTGACTAATGGGGCTTTTCCACTGCACGGTACGGCTCGACTCGACTCTGCTCGCTTTTTGGGGGTTTTCCACTGCGGATAGTACCACCTCGGTCGAGGTTCCAAGCAAGCCGAGCCGATTCTAAATGTGACGTCAAAAACCTGCAGATCACTGATTGGTCAGAAAGAATCGTCACTACCAGCATCACTGGATTTGCGACACGGGACATCAACCTAGCTAGTTTTAAAGTTAGCAACAGCGATAGCAGTATAATTTGTTCACGCGACTTTCGAATTGTAAAAAGAAATGGCTGTGTGCAAAACCACGCCGTGGCCAATAAACGAGGTGCAGATGTTCCACTTGTTAGTAGCCGAGGAGAGGATCCAACGAGAGCTGGATGGGGCGACGCGAAGAGGCGGCGCAACTATGACGATCAGCCTATAATCCCACCCACATTGAGGCTGCACTAAACTGCAGCGGAAAAGCAAGCTCAGAGAAGAAAAGCGAGCAGAGTCGATTCGAGTCGAACCGTAACGTGCAGTGGAAAATTGCCATTAGTGCCCATTTATGCCACAATCTAGGCTAAGTTGTAACGTACGTATACCTGGTGCAACCGGCCCCTGGATAGTTCGATTGATGTTTTTGGAATACTCTCCGCAAACTTCATTCTCAAGGACCGTGGAAAGTTTATAGCAACGATTCTCAACGGAGGGTCATGACGCAAAACTAGACAGCAGGGAAAAACTGTGCTAAATATATATAATGTCATGCAACTAAGCGTAAAGTTATGCATAGTTAGTATAGCAAAATAAATAGACTTGAAAACATGTTTCATATCTTTTGTTGTTGACGTCAAAGGCCGTGCGTCCTATCGAACTCAATCAAGCATAAAAGCATCGAAATTCAAGAAATGTTAAAAACAGCATTGCCAAATTTTCAGTTCATCCTATTAATAATTTTGGCATATTGTTAGCTCTGTGCAGCTCTTGGTATTGTTATTTTTAACGCTTCATTTTTTACATTTTTGTTACTTTTGTATGATAAGCAGTTTTGTTACTGTGTTGGTACCAAAACTGATGTCAAATGTAAAATCTGGATGCTGAAGCAAAACGTGTTTCATTTTCTTCCTGTTGATGTTATTGCACGCAATTATTGAAAGCACTTTGCCTTTAAATTTGCCTGTGGTGGACTTCCTGGAATAGCTTTTCCATCTAAACAAAACTCAAGAAAAACAAAATGAGGACATGTTCAGTTGGCCTGTCATAAGCCATTATTATCATCTCGTTTGAGGGTCTGAAGGGGCGTGTGGGTTTAATTGGTAGCAGGAATGTGAAGTTAACGCAGAGCATATGGCCCGTGCATTAAACCTCACATAAAACTCCCATCAACCCCTCTGCTGGCAGGCTTCACTGAGTATGAATGTGTGCGAGAGTCAGTCTTGGTGTGCAACCATTCACAACAGAACAAGACCGCTTCCTAAACCACTTTATTGCATTACCGTCCCAGTCCTGGTAGCTTAATATCCTTATACGGTGCTGTGATATCTTCTGTTTTTGTGAATTTTTCATTCTAAATTGTTTTAGATCTTTAAACGAGATATAACATAAAACAAAAGCAACCTGACTAAACACAAAATGCAGTTTTCACATATATATATTTTATTGAAGCAAAAAAGTTATCCAACACCTACATCACCCATGTGAAAAACTAACCGCCCCCTTAAACTTAATAGCTGGTTGTGCCACTTCTAGCAACAACAACTGCAACCAAGCGCTTCCGATAACTGGAGATCAGTCTTTCACAACGCTGTGGGGGAATTTTGGCCCACTCTTCTTTGCAGAACTGCTTTAGTTCAGCCACATTGGAGGGTTTTCGAGCATGAACTGCCCATTTAAGGTCCTGCCACAGCATCTCAATCGGGTTCAAGTCAGGACTTTAACTAGGCAACTCCAAAACTTTAATTTTACTTCTTTTGAGCCATTCAGAGGTGGACTTACTCCTATGCTTTGGGTTATTGTCTTGCTGTATAATCCAGTTGCGCTTGAGCTTCAACTCACGGACTGATGACCGGACGTTCTCCTTTAGGATTTTCTGGAAGAGAGCAGAATTCATGTTTCCCTCAATTATTGCAAGTCGCCCTGAAGCAGCAAAGCATCCCCACACCATCACACTACCACCACCATGCTTGACCGTAGGTATGATGTTCTTTTTGTGGAATTGTTTGATTTACTTAAGATGTAACGGGACCCCTGTCTTCCAAACAGTTCCACTTTTGACTCATCAGTCCACAGAACATTCTCCCAAAAGGTTTGAGGATCATCAAAGTGTGTTTTGGCAAAATTCAGGCGAGCCTTAATGTTCTTCTGGGTTAGTGGTGTTTTTAGCCTAGCCACTCTTGATGAGCCACTCTTCCATGGATGGCATTTTTGGCCAGTGTCTTTCTGATAGTGGAGTCATGAACAGTGACCTTTATTGATGTGAGAGAGGCCTGCAGTTCCTTGGATGTTGTCCTTGGCTTTTTTGTGACTTCCTGTTTGAGTCGTCGCTGTGACCTTGGAGGAATTTTGGAAGGTCAGTCACTTCTGGGAAGGTTCACTACTGTGCCAAGTTTTCTCCATTTGGAGATAATGGCTCTCACTGTGGTTCTTTGGAGTCCCAGAGCCTTTGAAATGGCTTTGTAACCCTTCCCATACTGATGTATTTCAATCATCTTTTTCCTCATCATTTCTGGAATTTCTTTCAATCTTGGCATAGTGTGCTACTGGTTGAGACCTTTTAACCAACTTCATGCTGCTGAAAAAGTCCTATTTAGGTGTTGATTTGATTGAACAGGGCTGGCAGTAATCAGGTCTGGGTGTGTCTAGTCCAGCTGAACCCCATTATGAATGCAGTTTCATAGATTTGGGGATTTAGTAACTATGGGGGCACATACTTTTTCACACAGGCCCAGTTGGTATTGGATAACTTTTTGCTTCAATAAATAACATTATCATTTAAAAACTGTATTTTGTGTTTACTCAGATTGCCTTTGTTTTATGTTAGATTTTGTTTGAACTTTTACCAAAATATTTTATGAATATAAAAATGTCATGAATGTTACTCCATTTCACCTGAACAAAATGAGCCCTTTCATAAAAATGTTAAAATATCTGATTGTCACACACCGTCATTAGGGTCTAAAGGGCTCGTCTTTGATTTACTTTTTTATTTTGTCACATGACAAAATAATGTTGATTACACCAACTGACTTTGATTTGGTGGTCATTTTGTTTAGATTAATAATTTTTTTAAATATATTGTTACATTGCTTATTTTTTTAAATAAATAATAATAAAATATTATTCCAAACTACTTCTGCCATACTTTAAGTCACAAAGTCTTTTGACAAAATATAGATTTTTAATAATATACTTTTTGATCTTTCATTAAAAAAATCACAAAAATCTAACCTTTAATTGAAGTGAAACAATTGAAAGAGGGGAAATATCGAATTTTTAAATAAATATATTCTGCCAAAACGCATCGGCCATAATTATTGGCACCCTTGTATTCAATACTTTTTGCAACCTCCATTTGCCAAGATAACATCTCTGAGTCTTCTCCTATAATGCTTAATGAGGTTGGAGAACACCTGGCAAGTGATCTGAGACCATTCCTCCATACAGAATCTCTCCAGATCCTTCAAATTCAGAGGTCCACAGTGGTGTCCACAGGTTTTCTATGGGGTTCAGGGGACTGGGATGGCCATGGCAGAACCTTGCTTTTGTAGTCAGTGAACCATTTTTGTGTTGATTTTGATGTGTGTTTTGGATCATTGTCTTGCTGGAAGATCCAACCACAGCCCATTTTAAGCTTTCTGGCAGAGGCAGTCAGGTTTAGATTTTTTATCTGTTGGTATATGATAGAGTCCATGATACCATGTATCCAAACAAGATGTCCAGGGCCTCTGGCATAAAAACAGCCCCACAACATTAAAGATCCACCACCATATTTAACCATGGGCATGAGGTACTTTTCCATACGGCTACCTCTCTGTGTGCGCCAAACCCATCTCTGGTGTTTACTGCCAAAAAGCTATTTTTTGTTTTATCTGACCATAAACCCCGGTCCCATTTGAAGTTCCAGTAGTGTCTGGCAAACTGAAGATGCTTGAGTTTGTTGATGGATGAGAGCAGAGGCTTTTTTTCTTCTTCTTGAAACCCTCCCAAACAACTTGTGGTGATGTAGGTGATGTCTGATATTTTTTTTTTTTTAGACTTTCTGACCCCAAGACCCAACTAATTTCTGCAATTCTCCAGCTGTGATCCTTGGAGATTCTTTGGCCACTTGAACCACCCTCACCGTGCGTGGAGACAATATAGACACACATCCTCTTCCAGGCCGATTTGTAACATCTCCAGTTGAGTGGCACATCTTAATTATTGCCGTGATGGTGGAAATGGGTATTTTCAATGCTTTGGCTATTTTCTCATAGTCACTTCCCATTTTGTGAAGCTCAACAACCTTTTGCCGCACATCATAACTTTATTCTTTGGTCTTACACACTGTGATGGATGACTAAGAGAATTTGGCCTGTGTGTTACCTCATATTTATACCCATGTGGAACAGGAAGTCATGAATGAACAATTTCATGTTCCTTGTCACTCAGGCGTGCTACATTTTAAAAAATATGAATGAGAATATACTTCAGATATATTTTATTCATAAGAATTTCTAGGGGTGCCAATAATTGTGGCCAACGTGTTTTGGAGAATTAAAATAATTTTTAATAATTCCCCTCTTTCAATTGTTTTACTTCAATTAAAGGTCAGATTTTTGTGATTTATTTTTTTTTTTTTTTTTCCACAGCCTTCTTTGCTCATATTTACCAAGGGTGCCAATATTTTTGGCCACCACTGTATGTGTGTGTGTGTGTGTGAATACAACATGTGAAACCTCTTAAAACAACAGCATAATGTGTATACTGAGGTATCAGTTTTTAGAAGTCCCTGTGTTGTGAATTCTTCATGTTTTAATTTTCTGTTTTTTTGGAGACTGTTTGTTTTTACGTCAATTCAAATTCAGGTTCGCCTGATTATTCACTTCATTATCTGTGCAGAAATAAGTTATGCAATAGTATGTTTATATTGTGGATATAGTTCATTAGTCTCATATACAGTATGTAGGATGCATTTGATAAAGCTAATTAACCCGCTGTGCTCAGCTCTTTATAATTGAATTATTTGAATCAATTATTTCTAAATTTCTCTTCTTTTCAAAACAATATATATGCACTGTTTACATCTTGCAGTATTATGTTATATATTCATCATCATCCATATGTGTTATTTATAATTGTTTAATTATCTTTATAATACATATTTTTCATCTTGTCTTCATTATTGTTAACCAGAAACCTCTTTCATCAGTAATTTCATGGTTGAGCGACGATAGAGTTTGACTTTGGTCGAGATCTTAACCTGTAGAGTATTAATATAACAGGGGATGCTTGAAGCTATGTCTACAATCTGTAAGTTGTTTTATTTCACATAGCAGAGTACATACACATGTGCCTTGCATTCTTTGACAGAACCATATTTAGCATTTTATGGAAACAGCATGGATATGAAACTTGCCAAGAACTCTCAAAACCATCTTCCTTTTGGCCTAACGGTCCAAAGTTAACAAATTACGTCACATGACACAGCGTGTGAACAGATGACTTCACGCCAGAGAACGATCGCAAATTCATTATTCATTGAGGAAAGCACCAGTCTCTGCAGCAGATAGATGCGTGAAAAACCTGCAATTTATTACTGCTTGTTCTGTCAGACAAAATATTTACCCAGCGTTCCCCAGCAGCTTACAATAACAGGCCGTTCCGCGAGGGTCCATCGCAGGATCCGTGACCTATTGCAGGGACACGAGCAAAAGCTTCTGCCAACTCTGTGGCCTTTGAGGACGAGGAGAAAATATCTCTCACACAGCTTTTCATAAACTTTGAGGTCGTCAAATAGCCTGTTGTAAAAACCATTACAAACAGCCGGTGCTGGATGTGTATGGAAAGTTGGAAGCGAATCTGTTGAATATAGCCATAAAAATCTAGCATAAAGAAAAACCCTACTAGATTTCTGTCAGGACGGGGTGATATGGTGGTATATACCATGTGACAGTAGAATATGCTGTTTATGCTGCAGCAGATATATTTGCAGGGCCGTCAGTGGGCAGAACTACTCTACGTTTGTTTACACGTGAGCGTGACAAAGAAGCTACATAGCAGGACGTGTCTCAAACAATATTTATTTCACTCTTTGTTAGATGAGCACGTGTATTCATTTGTATAGTGTCTGCATCTGAGACGAGGCTGAAACAGTGGAATCTATACATAAAAGACATTTGAAAAGTACCAAAAATAAATGATGAAGGCCTGGTGAAAAGTTTTCATTTAAGTTTTAATAAGACCTTTAAATAACACAGAGAAAGAAGTTTAAATCTGTTCGTTTTAATAAGATTCAACCCCTGTTGACACTATTTGCAAAATTCCATTTGTGGCGATAGTGGCGTGGAAATTACACACTTCGGCATGTTGTTAGGCACAACAAAAAGTCATTTACAGTTGCTAAGCAACTGTGTTTAATTCACTGGATTTTCCCAAAAATAGGTGTTACAGCACGATTGTTTCATTTGGTCATTTTCAACAACAAATAACTATATTGTGATATAAGCATTTACTGTACATGATACTCATACAGTGATGTAAAATTTGGGTCACACCGCTCACGTCTGTTCTCTGTGTTAATCAAAAGCCCAAACTTGGTTAGATCACTTTGGCTTTACTCATAAACAGAGATTGTGACCAGACATGATGAATCTGCATCCAGATGTTGATCTTTTCTGTGGTCTGCAGTGGAGATATTGTGGTGGACAGATGTGCTCCTGGGTCCTGCTGATGGATCTCATTGATCCTCGGGTGGAAATCTAGATGATTCTGTGCAGGGCTTGAACATTGATTGCCAGGTCATGAACTTGCTTCAGTTTGACTCGTGTCTCGCGATCTTCAAAAGCGCACAGGTGATGTGTTATCTTCTGCCTGACGTTCACCCACATTACATCATCATATTTCAGAGTACCGTAATTTATCTTTTCAAACTATATCAGCTTCAACTCTTGTCATGTTTTTGTAGGTTTTCATGAAGAGATGTCAGGTCACTGGATAAAGGTGTCAGCCTCAGTATAGACGTTTTACATGGGTACTATGTTGGGAAAAAAACAGCTAAAACTGGTTTGCTGGTCTTCCACCCTGGTGTGGCTGGTCATTAGGCTGGATTTACAGGGGTTTTGGGATTTTGTATTTTTTTTATTTTCTCCGCAATTTGGAATGCCCAATTCCCAATGCGCTCTAAGTCCTTGTGGTGGCGTAGTGACTCAATCCGGGTGGCAAGGATGAATCTCAATTGCCTCCGTGTCTGAGACCATCAATCCGCGCATCTTATCACGTGGCTTGCTGAGCGTGTTACCGCGGAGACATATCACATGTGGAGGCTTCACGCTATTCTCCGCAGCATCCACGCACAGCTCACCACACGCCCCACTGAGAGCGAGAACCACATTATAGTGACCACAAGGAAGTTACCCCATGTGACTCAACCCTCCCTAGCAACCGGGCCAGTTTGGTTGCTTAGGAGACCTGACTGGAGTCACTTAGCATGCTCTGGATTCGAACTCGTGACTCCAGGGGTGGTAGTCAGCGCCAGTACTCGCTGAGCTACCCAGGCCCCCGGGTTTTGGGATTTTTATATATATACAGTATATAGTTAAGCTCAATCGACAGCATTTGTGTCATAATGTTGATTACAATAAAAAAATTATTTTGACTCGTTCCTCCTGATGGGGTCAATCTGTAAACATTAAAATGCTCACTGTTTCAAAAGTATAGACACAGTGTGTGTGTAAACATGATTTTACTGTGATAAAATCACTTACTAACATTTTCTTTGTAAAGTTATGTCCAGTTTTACAACTTTGGTGCAAGACGACAAAACGCCTAAAACCCTGAAGTAAGTGAGTACTTCAAGCATTAAAGCTGTGGTTAAAATCATAAGAACACACAGCTGTTCAAAAGGTGTATTATAAGGCAAAATGCATGCATTAAAATGCATTGAGAATACATTTATATACAGGCATGCTTCATGTGTCTATGAAAGTAAATCTCAGGGCATTTTGAGATATTCAGGTCCTTGTTTCTCTCTCGTGCTTTTTTTTTTTACGTCTTCCTATATCTCACACACACACCCTGAAATTCTACACATGTCATTGTTCAGGAAACTTCTTTTCCAAGAAGCACACCTGTGCTTCAGTGTCCTGAAGCACTTTGAAATGATTGACCTCTTTGTGAGTCATTAATATTTTTGGTCTGTTTCCTGCAAAATGAGAGTGATAAAGAATAATTTTGTCAACTTATATGAGTGCACAAGCATTTGACTGGTTTCAAAGCTAACAGACATGCACTAAAAATCCAGTTACGTTTTTATGGGATCATTTTCCGAGAGTTTGCTCGGAAACATTCATGCATTTAATAGCATAAATGCAGAGCACGAGCACGTCTCGTTCTTAACACTTCATTGAAAGTCATTACTCGAATGCAGTGGATGATCCTATTCACATAATCAGACAAATAATCACAGAAAAATGATTAAACCGAAGACTGATGTAAGCTTCTCTGACATGAAGCAAATATCCATCTTTTGTGAGTTAATTGTTTTCTGCCAGCTGGGGCGAGAGCTTTAGGAGCCGCGATTGTTTTCAGCGGCACATCTGTGTGAGTTTGTTCACCTCAGTCGCTGTCGTAAAACAAATGGAGCATCTGGAGTTCGAGATCAGCCAGCAAACCTTTACTTTGCTGTTGCGTGATTGTAACATCTCACGTTTAGTTTTTTGTGAATATCTCTGTTATGCAATATATATATTTATATATTTCCCATTAATGCAAGGTAATGTTGTCTAACAGATATATAGTAAATGTGCCCCGTCAGCATACGTTGCCTCTCCAACTTCATATTTTGAGAAAGATTCATAAAAAAAACATAATCTGGTGAATATATTTACATTTATTTGGTGAATACTTGCATGTAGAGCATTATAACGGAGCCAGGTCTCAGTCACTGTCACTGTTTATTGAATGTTTATTTATATTTATATATGTTTATTTATACCTTTTATTGATTGTTTTGAGTTCATATTAATTGTTAATTTTTTTTATTTTTTTTTAATTTTCTCCCCAATTTGGAATGCCCAATTCCCAATGCGCTCTAAGTCCTCGTGGTGGTGTAGTGACTCGCCTCAATCCGGGTGTTGGAGGACGAATCTCAGTTGCCTCCACGTCTGAGACCGTCAATCCACGCATCTTATCACGTGACTTGTTGAGCGTGTTACCGCGTAGAGGTACACGTAGAGGCGTGTGGAGGCTTCACGCTATTCTCCGTAACATCTACACACTCCACCGAGAGCGAGAACCACATTATAGCGACCACGGGGAGGTTACACCATGTGACTCTACCCTCCCTAGCAACCAGGCCAATTTGGTTGCTTAGGAGACGTGGCTGGAGTCACTCAGCACACCCTGGATTCGAACTCACGACTCCAGGGGTGATAGTCAGCGTCTTTACAACGTGGAACTTTTAACTATAAATAAGCCCGCATTAGAGGCTGGTGACTCTAATTTTTAAATGATAGAGACTTGGTTGTGTTACAGTGCTCTATACTGTATGTACAGTGGCAAAAAAAGTATGTAAGCCTTTTGGAATTAGCTGGTTTTCTGCTTTAATTGGTCATAAAATGTGATCTCATCTTCATCAAATTCACAAATATAGACAAGCACAAATGTGCATAAGCTAACAACACATAAATAATTATAATATTTCATGTCTTTACTGAGCACATCCCATTAAACATTCACAGTGCTGTTAAAAAAGTAAGTGAACCCTTGGATTGAATAACTGGTCGATCCTCCTTTGGCAGCAATAACCTCAACCAAGAGTTTCCGGTAGCTGCGGATTAGACCTGCACAACATTCAGAAGGAATTTTGGCCATTCTTCCTTACATGTCTGGTGTGAATGGCTCTCTTGACGTCATCCTACAGCATCTCTATTGGGTTAAGGTGTGGTCTGCATCAGCAGATGCATCTTTTGAATAGCAAACTGAAAATGTTTCAGTGCTTTTTACAAGTCAAAGTAGCTGTAACCCACACCTCCAATCTCGTTTCATTAATTGGATGCCAGGTTTGCCAACTCCTGAATCTAATTAGCTTTTGTTGACGTCATTAGCCCAGGGGTTCACATACTTTTTCCAACATACACTGTGAACGTTTGAATTATGTATTCAATATGTGCAAGAGCAATACAAAAATGTGTGTGTTATTAGTTTAAACATTTTGTGTTTGTTCATTACTGTAACTTAGATGAAAATCAAACCATATTTTAAGACATATTTATACATAAATGCAGATAATTCCAAAGGGTTCACATACTTTTTCTTGCCACTGTAAGTATTTACCAAATGAAGCTTTTTATAGCCTATACATTCACCAGATGAGGTGTATTGATGAGAAATAAAAAAATTAAAACTATCGGCATATATCTTTGCCGATAACCGATAATTCCAAAAAGCAACTATTGGCACCGATTAATCGGTAAAACCGATATATCAGTCTACCTCTAGGAAAGACTAAGACCATTTTTTAACATTCATGAAATCGATTTTTAAAGTGATTGGATATCGGCTTTATCCACCAACAAGTTGTCGTATCGGCAAAATCAAATATCGGTAGACAAATTGCATGCACATTTAAGATTACATCTATTCAGACGTCAACTAAGATGGCAGGTGCATTTGAACATTTACTCTCACATTTTGTCTCTAGTTTTTTTACTTTCTGAGATTTCGTCAGAACACTCCCTCTGCTGGTTTTCAAAAGGCAGACTTTGCGTGAAATCTCTTGTTTTACTCCTGATATTGGTGGAAGATGGATGTTCCTCAAAGCTCGCGCTGGTAATCAGGCTCGCGGCATGCTGGAAACCCGACCTGTTCCCTCAATGGTGGGAGAACGGTATTCCGAGGGGGCTGAAAATGTCTTGTGAACTATAATCACATTTTTGCCAGTTCCTTCTCCTTTTCCTTTTTTTTTTTGGCAAATGTTACATCATGTCTGTATCTGTGTGGAGATGTACTCCAAGAGTCTGCTTAACAGACACACGACTGTTTTGTGCTCGACGGCCAAACCCTGAAACCAAAGGTGTCGTGACAGATGTTTCATGCTGGTGAATTTAGCCGTGAACTCTGATCTACTGTATATCAGTTCACTTTCACCAGCTTTTCTTCAAGCATTCTGCATGTTGCTTTACATGTTAGTGCTTGGTGACAAGATTTAGCTTTTGTGACCTATATCAAGCGTTTTCAAACTTCTTAATGCCAAGGACCCCAAATATGACAGTCCTCTTGCGAGGGACCCCATTCGTTAAATATAAAGCCAGCTATATATTTTCACATATAAAGACCCATTTATTCTCTGTGAAACAAAGATATTTTAAAGACAGAACGTTGTTTTCAGAATAAAATAATTGGCTTTCTTTTAACAATAGAAGTTGCTCCAAAGCAGCTTTACACAGAATATTGCCTTACAATACCAAGCAAGCACTCGTTATGAATTAATTAGACTGATGTGGCCGCTGCGAGCGTTTAGTAATCACCAGGGATACGCTTCGCTGGTCTCACGAGCAGGTGGAGAAACTCTGATAAAGAATGAAGCCGGCCAGTTATGCGAGAGTAAATTGGTTTGGCGAAGAGTTGCGAAGTGCCGGCACGATGGGGACGGCACGAGGGAGCGCAAGGTGTGTGGAACCGTGTTATCTCGCCGTTTCAGGTTAATGACTTCCTTTTGTCCCCCTGTGAGAGTACCACCGCTTCCACTTTTCTTCAGTATGCAGCGGTTTTACCAAGTGACTCTTTACACGAGTGACTTTCAATCACTCTTCATTTATTTTAATGTAGTTAGGGAGACTGGGGCTCAGGCTTTTTTACTGCAGTGAATATTTCACAGGGTTGGTTTGTTTTTGAAAGTCAATTTCTGTATAGATACAAACCTTAAAGACTTGATTACAAAAAAGCTGATGAACTTTTCCACTATTTTTGGCCAGGAAAATAGATAGGGGCTAAAGGCCCCCCTTAAGGATATATTTTTTGTCACAAAGTGTATCAATATTGAAAAAATCTATTTGTTTTTATTGAATTTTGATGGAGCAACATAATATGTGTGATATCATGTAAACATAGAGACAATCGTTATAGGGCAAAATTTGTCAAGCAAATACTTAGACTTTGGCTATAGACTTTGTACAGCAAACAAAATGTGTCCGTGGACATTGGCGGTTTTCACCTGTCAATCATTTTGCTTGTTCTCATAGCGTTGTATTTGAAGCGGATCATTGAGGCTATGATTCACCATGTTTGTCAGTTTAGGGTGCTATTGTGCTACTGTTGAATTTGACAGCCACAGGGACAAACAATGCTGCTCTTTTGCTCTGTTTTGGTCTCAAAATTATCTTTGGAGGGCGGGATTTTGGAATGAGGGGGTGTGGCTAATTCAACGGCTCTGTCACATGAAAGCTTCAGAACGCTAAAATCATTTACAGCACCTTTAATTTCAGTCACATTCAGCATTTCAGAACATCTCAAGCATTGTATAAACAAATGCATCTCCATCATGATTGGATGAGTCAATGTGAGCCCACTTTGAACATTTTTCATAACAAATCTATTCCCCCCATTCAAGAAAACAATTTGTTTCATGGAGGCTTTTTACCCCAAATACTGTCCTTTCACATACTGGAAAGTTATTGAAAAACTTTTGTTTTAATCACCTTATCAAAATAAATGTGTTCATTTCAGGGATTTTCATTAGCGACATAAATTTGCAACTTTTAAAAAATGATTAAATATTACATTTACATTTACATTTATGCATTTGGCAGACGCTTTTACCCAAAGCGACTTACAGTGCACTTATTACAGGGACAATCCCCCTGGAGCAACCTGGAGTTAAATGTCTTGCTCAATGACACAATGGTGATAGCTGTGCGGATTGACCAGCAACCTTATGATTACCAGTTATGTGCTTTAGCCCACTACGCCACCACCACTCCATATTAGATCAAATTACCTCAAAATAAACCTTTAGCGATTACACGCAATGATCTCATGTAACAGGAATATTTTGCAGTTCATAGTGACTAACAGGTGTTTAGAAAAGTGCTGTGGGAGTTTTTTTTCTCCCCAATTTGGAATGCCCAATTCCCAATGCGCTCTAAGTCCTCGTGGTGGCGTAGTGACTCGCCTCAATCCGGGTGGCGGAGGACGAATCTCAGTTGCCTCCACGTCTGAGACCGTCAATCAGCGGATCTTATCACGTGGCTTGTTGAGCGCGTTACCATGGAGACGTAGCGCATGTGGAGGCATCATGCTATTCTCCGTGGCATCCACGCACAACTCACCACGCACCCCACCTTGAGCGAGAACCACATTATAGTGACCACGAGGAGGTTACCCCATGTGACTGTACCCTCCCTAGCAACCGGGCCAATTTGGTTGCTTAGGAGACCTGGCTGGAGTCACTCAGCATGCCCTGGATTCGAACTCGCGACTCCAGGGATGGTAGTCCACGTCAATACTCGCTGAGCTACCCAGGCCACCTGTTTTTGTTGCTTTTTAGTGTTTTGGGAGAAAATAAAATTAAAAGAGCCTTTTACAGCAGGGGGCCTTTAACGCCGTTGTTCATTGAACACACATTGACGTTTTGTGAAAACAAGTGTATTTTGTCTTATGACACTAGTTTTTTTTTTTCACTTGTTTTTCCATTTGTGTTGCTAGTACCACAAGAAAAAATACACTTATATTCACAATATATTCTTTTATTTTTTATTTTTGAAAACAAGCTTTTAAATATGATGAAACATAATGATATATATTATATACAAGCCTTAGCATATCACGTAAATGTATCTTGTTTAAAGCATGTTTAGATCATTTGACTACAGAATAAGACAAAAATGTTTTTTTTTGCAGTGTACAAAAATGTTTACTGGAACTTGGTTACTTAATGCATTTTTACTGATCGGATTGCTGTTCGATTGAATAAGCACATTCCATTTACACTTGACCCCATCAGTGTGTCTCTGCCAAACGGATATAAATCTGATCTTCAGTTCCTGCATTGTATGCAAATAAAGCGGAGCTCTGGAACACAGATTTTTGCTTTTTTGTGGTAATCAACATTATGCCACAAATGCTGTCGATTAACTTTGACATGTATTGAACCCAGAACATTTCTTTAATAAGCTAACTAATGTCCACGCTCTCTGACCTGGGCATCACAGGAACTGCACTTGGATGTTTGAGTTATATTTCACTGGCAGATTGTTCGAGATCTCCTGGTGAGGAGAGGTGTCCAAGACACACCAGCTGACCACTGGGGTTCCTCAAGGATCAGTGCTTGGACCCCTCCTCTTCTCGATGTACACAACATCACTCGGACCAGTCATTGAGGCACATGGCTTTTCCTACCACTGCTACGCAGGCCTGATGACCCTACTGTCTCAGCTCGTATCTCTGCCTGCATCTCAGACATTTCGGCCTTGATGAAGGAACGACACCTTCAGCTCAACCTTGCCAAGACAGAACTCCTTGTGATCCCAGCCAACCCATCTGTTGACCTCAACCTCACTATTCGTCTTGGTTCAACTACAGTAACACCAACCAGTACAGCCCGGATCCTTGGAGTGGTGGTACATGACCAGCTTAATTTATCTCATCAACCGCCCGGTCTTGCAGGTTCACGCTTTACAACATCAGGAAAATCAGACTTTTCCTGTCTAAATATGCTACGCAGTTCCTGGAGCAAACTCTGGTCATTTCAAGACTGGACTACTGCAATGCTCTGTTGGCTGGCTTTCCAGATAACACAATTAAGCCACTGCAGATGGTCCAGAATGCTGCAGCGCATCTGGTCTTCAATCAGTCAAAAAGGGCTCATGTCACCCCACTCTTGATTTCACTCCACTGGCTACCTGTAGCTGCCCACATCAAATTCAAGGTTTTGACTCTGGCCTTCAGGACAGCCAATGGAACTGCACCCTGTTACTTCAATTCACTTCTTCAGGTCTATGCTCCAACTGCTCTCCAACCTGGTTGTCCCATCACAAAGCGGCTCAAAGTCTATTTCATGATTGTTCACTTTCTCTGCTCCTCTGTGCTGCAATGAACTTCCAACCTCCACACGATCTGCTGTTACCTTCTCAACATTCAAGAACCAGCTGAAAACACATCTGTTCCACGAGCACTTAACCAACCCACACTAATTGCACTTACTACTGCACTTAACCTGCACTTAATGTACAAAAAAAAATCTTGTCTGTCTCTTTCTTCTTTGCTAGCATCTTTACTACTCCAGCCACTGTGAGAACTTGGCAGTCCTATACTGCAGATGTTGTTAAACTTTGTATGACAGATTGCTTGCTATGTGTCTCATTTGTAAGTCGCTTTGGATAAAAGCCTCTGCTAAATGACTAAATGTAAATGTAAAATGTAACTAATGGATTTTGGTGGTCAAATGCCACTTTGTGGCCTCAGTGGATTCCAGCACATTTGATTTCACACGTGACTGTTAGAGTGTTATATTGATCAGGTTAAATAGAGCTGATCAGTAAACGTTTTGGATGAGAATCCCATTCAGAGATCCAAATATACACTGCGATGTGGTGGCACATGTCAAAGACAGCACAGGAAATGTCACGACAGGTTCACTAATGAGCTTTGTTTTTAAAGAGCGATATTTGCCCCCTGGGGTTGATGTAATGCAATATAATTTTATGAAATGCATCAAATGCTTGATATCAGAACAGAGGAGTTTACTGCAGGGGCATTTTTTGCCCCACATTGTGCATAATTTTTTCCTATCCAAGTTTAATGTGTTGTAACAGTTAAGTAAGCTATTATTGGATGATTTCACTGAAAAGTATAACATTTTAATGACTTTGTAGCACTTTAAATGTTTTGAGTTCGGGATGGGACTATCTGTTTGTCGGACCAATGGAAGACAGAGGGAGTATTCAGGAAAGCAAACAGTGTTTATTTTTTCAGTTCTGTTCGGTGACTCTAGTGGTGAAGAAATTAAATACCGAGGATTATTGTCACTCTCGGACCCTGGTTAATATCTGACACTCTGCCATGGTCGGAACTACTTCCAACATTTCTGTGGTTTGTAGAGTCGAGTGCAGTGTTGCTTTTCACTCCTTTTGCAAATGGAAACCTCATGGCCTCCTGGCGTTCGGGTATGAAAAGGTCTTTATGTAACTTAAGTGGCACATTCGAGTTCTTCATACTTTGCACACTGTGACCGCTGAGAGCAAGGAGAGGTTATTAATGGACTCAGTACCAAACATTCGCTGATCCAGACGTGTTGAAAGGTCCTCTTCCGTTTTTCTAACGTGTTTCTTGGTTTTATTGCAGGTCCACACCAAGTTCCACTGTCGTCAGGCCCACACGCCCGGAACGGACACTTCCTGTCTCACCTTCTCCTATGACGGACTAACTCTGGCATCACGGGGAGGTGAGATCTCACTGAGTTTGCTTATGCTTCTTACTGGGTATTATGATGGTATCTGGGTAGACATGAGCTAATTTTGGGAAGTTGACATGTCCTGCGGTTTCATATGCTTTACGCCATTCTCCATCCAAAGCAATTTTGTAATTATTATGTATGCTCATATTAATCGAGAAACTACATGTAACATTTGTGCTTGAAAAAATGTATTTGTCGCACAGCAGAACCGTTTGAAATGAAATAATGAAGAAAAAATGATGTGTTGGATTTACTTAAAATATATATGTAGCATTATTTAATCACAAGTTTTAAGTAAATTCAACTTAAGGCCATTTTATGTCAGCATAACTAGAAAATCTTTGTTATACACAAATCTATCAGTTCATTCAGCTTTATTTACTTAAAAAGGTGTCACATGAGTAAGATTTAACGTCAGTTCAAATGAACATTTCTGTCATAGTTTCTACTTAATTTAATTAAGCATGCACCAGGAAAAATGGCATGGATTGAACAGGATCCAACTTTACCAAAGGGAACAATAATCACCCTAATGGTGACTTTACACAAAACTAATTATGGTTAAACAACATCAAAAATACTATAAAGAGCTCTAAATTCTTAATATCAAGCAATTTAATGCCATAATAAGTTCCGTTTGAACATACAAACATGCTTAAATTATTTAAGAACGAGAGATTATAGTATTACCCACAACCTCAGTTCTGTACTGGGTTATTAGTACTTACAATCTTAATTTTATGGATTTGTAAGTCAAAGAAGTTAAGGGAATAACAATTATTCATTTACTCTATGTATCACTCTTTATGTTCACCTTATAATTGATATTTTGTGTTGTACACTTTAATGCAAATTAAGTAAAGTTAAAAATGCTATAGATATGTACGTTTCTGAGTAGAAGCGATTTATTTTCATACGTTATGGTTGTCATAAAATAATGTTTTTTTCGTGTAAAAAGATAATGAAAAATGGTGACCAGTTACAACAACTTAAATATACACACATTTTACTTATACAAATTTCACGTATAAAATGTACATTAATTTTAACCTTTAATTTTAATATCATATTTGCGTCATTATCAGTGGACTGACTGTTGTATTATTAAGGAGTTAAGCTCAATATAAAAGAGTTAATGTTAATTTTTGTTTATTTTAATAGATTTTTCAATCAAATTATTATCTTTAATTTTTTATTTGGAATGCCCAATTCTCACTACTTAGTAGGTCCTCGTGGTGGCGCGGTTACTCACCTCAATCCGGGTGGCGGAGGACAAGTCTCAGTTGCCTCCGCTTCTGAGACCGTCAATCCGTGCATCTTATCATGTGACTCGTTGTGCATGACATCGCAGAGACTCACAGCATGTGGAGGCTCATGCTACTCTCCACGATCCACGCACAACTTACCACACGCCCCATTGAGAGCGAGAACCACTAATCACGACCACGAGGAGGTTACCCCATGTGACTCTACCCTCCCTAGCAACCGGGCCAATTTGGTTGCTTAGGAGACCTGGCTGGAGTCACTCAGCACGCCCTGGATTCGAACTCACGACTCCAGGTGTGGTAATCAGCGTCTTTACTCGTCAGAGTCAGAGCCATCTGTTTAATGATGTTAGTTTCACCATTTTGAATCTTTTGTTTTTAATATAAAATGAACACTGTAGAATATTAAAGAACAAAAGGCTCAAAATAGTACAACCAAAATTATTTAAAAAAAATAATAATAAATTAAATTATAATATAATATATTTTATTATTATATTATATTATGTAATTTTAAAATAAATGTAATTATGAAATGTGAGACTAATCGTTCATTCGTTATCTTTTCATTTCCATCAGTTTCCAAATAAAAAGAGATAAAAAGATTACCACAAGATTGTTTCATATAAACAATTGAATATCCAGCAAAAATAACAATATTGTGTTGTATACTGTTATCATGATATGCACTTACTCATACTGTGATGCACGATTTCGGTCACACTGCTGACGCTTATTTTGGATCAGCCTTGACATTATTGAATTTCCAGACACAAAGTGTAGCTGTATCCAAACACTAAAGCTCTTGTGTTTTCTGTGACCTTTGAGAGAGCAAAACCTTGCCACACATCCTGTAGATGACACTGATAAACATACAGACACTCAGCTTTGACCCCGACACAAACCTTTCTTTGACGAAATGGCCCGACGTTCACATGGACGTCACTGTCGTTTAGAGATTCACACTTTGAAGAGTGTTAATCAGCACATGCATGGAGATCCCCGTGTGCATTATACACGCACTGCGACCAATCAGAGTCACGTATGAGCGTGACTCACACCACCGTCAGCGCAGCCGTCCTCTGATTCAAACACACGTGCAGTGATGCTGATTCAGTCGTTTACTCCTCTGTAGTCACATGCTTTGAAGGTGCATTGGATTCATTTTTCATATTACTCATTTGAGTAGTTTCTGATGTTCGTTCAATGATTTCCAATGCTTGTTTTGTCTGTTTTGTGTAATTTCAGGCGATGACACTCTGAAGACGTGGGACATTCGGAATTTTAGGAAACCTCTCAGTGTTGTTAATGGTTTGAACACCTTCTTTCCAATGTAAGGAAACTATTGAAATGGAACATCTCCTCCAGGGTTAGATTGGGAGACAAAGTTTTACCATGAATTTCATGATTCTTGCGGCACACTGAACATAGGTTTTACCATAAATATCTATATATTGATTAGTATTATTATTGACTTATATATGGGTTATGTTGCACATTAATAGACCTGATCAATCCATGCTATGACCCACTGACTGATGTAACTGATGATGCATTAAAATAGTTATAAAACACGAAACACAACTCATTTACTCTCTGTGTGCTTATCTTTATGCAGCTGGATCGTAAACAGGCCAATAGCAATAACAAAAATGCGTTTTATTTTTCAGGAAACAAAGTTTATGCAATATTTGAGATCATTTTTTCACTCATTTTTATAGAAAAGATAAACGTCATTCATTTCAGTAAAGACCGAAAAATCTGTGTTGCATTTTTTCAAAGTATTTCCCACAACTGCTGATATTAAGGCCCTGTTAGGCAATGCAATTTGGGCTATGCCAGTGTTAGGAACTCAGGAACTTTTATTGGTTTTAAATAGTTTTCCTGTGTGAATATGCACTAGACGGACGACTTTGACAGCTTTGAAGCGTTTCGCTGTTATTTAGCGTCTCGTGCAGGAGCGCCACGTTTTTTTTGTAGAAAAAAAGAACTTCAATAGTTAAAAACATGTTTCAAGACACTTACGTTCTGTTCTATTTGTTGCGCCACATCTAGCTTTTTTGTAGTGCAAGGACGCGTTAGATGTGAACGGCCCCTTATTCTTGTATCCTCTTTGATCTGATGACAAAGATGGGAGTGTGAAACTTTGTGGAACTAAGTATTATCGGGGTTGTTTTTTATTTTCAAATTAAATATATTGTACAGCAATAATGTAATATTTTAAAGGAGATTTATTTGTTTAATTTTGGCTTCTTTTTTTTTCGGGAAAAGTCCCAACTCTCCAAATGTTTTTTATTTTTATTTTTTTTTTTTTTTTTGAACCAAAAAAACTCGTAGGAAATTATCTATAAAATTTTAACGAATTGTGTTCCAAAGATCAGTTTACATTCTTTTGGTAACATTTGTCTTATAGGCTGTATATAATTCATTATAAATGTATTCATAATGCCTTAAAGTAGTATACTATAATAAAGCGTCATATATTTTAATTAGTAATTTTAACTACAGTTATTAAAGCAGTAATTCAGGCCATGCATTATAGTGATTTTACCACAAGTAAAGGTGCTGACACACCACACTTCACACTCCTTTCACTCCCATTTAAATGCATCCGAATATGGCATGGGAGACTGGAAATGCAAACTCATGCAAAGAAATTTCACATTCCGCTGCAGACAAAAGTTCAAGTTTGGAGAACTCTGAACTGCGTATCTAGATGCAGAGACGAGTGAACAATAGAAGTTTGAAATGTTTTGGACTTCTTGGCTCAATGCAAAGAATACATATTTCAGAGTTGCATGTTTTTATTGATGTAGGAAAGTGAGTGACAATATATTTTAACATTTTAAAATATAATGTAAATTGTTATTTGTGATTTATTATCATATCCTGCCCGTTGCGGTGCCTAAAATAATTTTGCATGCTGAAAGTCTAGCATTTAGGCATGGTGTGATGCAAACAATGAACCCTGGTAAAATCACTGTAACTCACAGCCTTGAGTGGCTTATTTATTTATTTTAGAAAACGGCAATATGATAAAATACACCAATTGTATTTGACCAGTTTGATATGCAAATGTATAAATGATATAAAGTAGGTTATATAACTTATTGATGATTATACCATTAAAGAGAATAATGCATTATAATACAGTATATTATAACACAATACAACACATTCATTTGGATGTTGAATGTTTATTGGATATTTTAATGCAATATACGCTCTATAAGTATTAGTATGCATTAAAGCTTTCATTACAGTTATTTATAAGATTTATAAGAACATTAGAGTAGCTAAGCGAGTACTGGCGCTGACTATCACACCTGGAGTCGTGAGTTCGAATCCAGGGCGTGCTGAGTGACTCCAGACAGGTCTCCTAAGCAACCAAATTGGCCGGGTTGCTAGGGAGAGTAGAGTCACATGGGGTAACCTCCTCGTGGTCGCGATTAGTGGTTCTCGCTCTCAATGGGGCGTGTGGTAAGTTGTGCGTGGATTGTGGAGAGTAGCATGAACCTCCACATGCTGTGAGTCTCCGCGGTGTCATGCACAACGAGTCACGTGATAAGATGCACGGATTGACTGTCTCAGAAACGGAGGCAACTGAGACTTGTCCTCCACCACCCGGATTGAGGCGAGTAACCGTGCCACCATGAGGACCTACTAAGTAGTGGGAATTGGGCATTCCAAATCTGGGGAGAAAAGGGGATAAAATAAATGTAAAAAAAAAAATTTAATCAGTCTTTGTACGTATCTCTCGTGTTTTTATTCCTTTTAAAACAGGACAGATTGCTGTTTCAGTCCAGATGATAAACTCCTCGTCACGGGCACCTCTGTAAAGAAAGACAAAGGCAACGGGAAACTGGTGTTCTTTGAGAGAGAATCGCTTAAAAAAGCCTACGAGATTGAAGTCACCAATGCGGTATGTTTACCACAGTGTTCTTTTTCCATAAACACAGAATGAAACATCAGCCTTTGTTGTGTCTGACAGATTTAACAGAGGGCTTTAAGTTAATTTCTTAATTGTGCAGTTACTCAGAGGTGCTCAGCAGAGGATCCGACTCATTAACTCTAACAAACGAGTTCAGACACAGTTTATGTGCAGTGAAATGTTTGTACTACTAATTATGGTGTTTGCGCAGCAGCACTGCATTAATATTCCACAAACATTCTGGTGATGGTTTCTAAACTTCAATCCCCAAGTATTAAACTTCTGCAAATAATTCAGCCCAAAGCACTTAACTTACAGACTTAAACATTGTTTTGTAGATCATTTCAGCCTCAGATGTGATCTATTTTTCATTTTTTGTTAACTGGATACTTTTTAATTATACTTTTTGTAATGCACTTTTTGACATGTGAAAATCTCCCATTGATTTGCATTGATAGAATGTTCAACATTCAAAATGTAACAACAAGAACAGTCTGAATTTGATTGGTCTTCTTTCTTACATCTTTATGCATACTGAGTTGTGATTGGTCTTGTCTTTATTGCATAGATTTAGTCATTTAGACCTCATTTTCACAGTTAAAGCACCATGTGTTGATTCTCGTGCAAGATGCGGGTTGAGCGTCATGACTGTGGCAAAGTCATAGCATCGACCTCGACAAGACTTTAACATGCATCTCTTGAGAGGGTTCGACTCACACGAGTCGCACTGAGAGCTCTCTGTGAGGTCAGAGCTCATGCTGAGATGGGCGACTATAGAAAGCTCTTGGATGTGTGACAGCTGAAAGCTCCCGTGGCCATCCGTGATGGAATGTGCTTTTCAGTGAGTTTGTCATGAAAGCTTGTGGTTGTTCGTTTTCTGCGCACCCGTCCCTGAGCCCCAGCACTCTACATCGCTCTGTCTGTAGTCATAACACCGTAAGCGCTAATGGTAGATCTTAGAACTGACAGGATTTTTATGGTCCTGCATCAAAAAAGAAGGCAAGTATTAATGGAATAGTACGGATGACTTAGAGGACAGGGAGGGAATTTATTTTCTGAAATAGGTTTGCAATTCCTCACAACTGTTTTGCGTTCTCTCACAATAAATGTTGTGTTCCTTCTCAAGATGTTTTGCATCCCTGTAATATGTTTTGCATTCCCTTATAATAGTTTTAATTTCTCACTAAACGTTTTGCATTCACTTGCAATGTTTTGCATTCCCTCGTAATAGTTTTGCGTTCCCTCGCAATATGTTTTGCGTTCCATGTCTTTTCCGTTCCCTTACAATATGTTTTGTGTTCCCACGTAATAGTTTTCCGTTCCTTTACAATATTTTGTGTTCCCGGTTAATAGTTTAGCGTTCCCTTGCAAAAGTTTTATGTTCTCTCTCAAAAAGTCTTTCGTTCTATCACAATATGTTTTGCATTCCCTCATAAAAGTTTTGTGTTCTCTCTCAAAAAGTGTTGTGTTCCCTCACAATATGCTTTGCATTCCCTCATAATTGTTTTCCGTTCCTTTACAATATTTTGTGTTCCCGATTAATAGTTTAGCGTTCCCTTGCAAAAGTTTTATGTTCTCTCTCAAAAAGTTTTTCGTTCTATCACAATATGTTTTGCATTCCCTCATAATAGTTTTGCGTTAACTTGCAGTGTCTTTTGCATTCCATCGCAATGTCTTTTGCGTTCAATCGCAGTGTCTTTTGCGTTCCATCGCAATGACTTTTTCATTCCCTTACAATATGTTTTGTGTTCCTTTGTAATAGTTTAGCGTTCCCTTTCAAAAGTTTTGCGTTCTCTCTCAAAAAGTTTTGCGTTCCCTCACAATATGTATTGCATTCCCTTATAATAGTTTTGCGTTCCATCGCAATGTCTTTTGCGTTCCCTCGCAATATGTTTTGCGTTCCATCGCAATGACTTTTTCATTCCCTTACAATATGTTTTTTGTTCCCAAGTAATAGTTTTTCATTCCCTTGCAACAGATTTGTTCCTTCACAGTATGTTTTGTATTCCAACATTATAGTTTTGCGTTCCCTCGCAATATGTTTTGCGTTCCATTGCAATGTCTTTTTCATTCCCTTACAATATGTTTTGTGTTCCTTTGTAATAGTTTAGCGTTCCCTTTCAAAAGTTTTGAGTTCTCTCTCAAAAAGTTTTGCGTTCCCTCACAATATGTATTGCATTCCCTTATAATAGTTTTGCGTTCCATCGCAATGTCTTTTGCGTTCCCTCGCAATATGTTTTGTGTTCCCACGTAATAGCTTTTCATTCCCTTGCAACAGATTTGTGTTTCCCTACAGCATGTTTTATGTTCCCACATTATAGTTTTGCATTCCCTTGCAGTATGTTTTGCGTTCCATCGCAATGTCTTTTCCGTTCCAAAAAATATGTTTTGTGTTCTCTCAAAAAGTGTTGTGTTCCCTCACAATATGTTTTGCCTTCCCTCATAATTGTTTTGCGTTCCCTCGCAAAAGTTTTTTGTTCTCTCTCAAAAAGTGTTGCATTCCCTCACAATATGTTTTGCATTCCCTCTTCCCTCGCAATGTTTTGCATTCATCGCAATGTCTTTTCCATTCCCTTACAATATGTTTTGTGTTCACGCTTAATAGTTTAGCATTCCCTTGCAAAAGTTTTGCGTTCTCTCTCAAAAAGTTTTGCGTTCCATCACAATATATGTTTTGCATTCCCTCATAATAATTTTGCGTTCCCTTGCAATGTTTTGCGTTCCATCGCAATGTATTTTGCGTTCCCTTACAATATGTTTTGTGTTCCCACGTAATAGTTTTTCATTCCCTTGCAACAGATTTGTGTTCCCTCACAGTATGTTTTGTGTTCCCACATTATAGTTTTGCGTTCCCTTGCAATATGTTTTGCGTTCCATCGCAATGTCTTTTTCGTTCCCTTTCAATATGTTTTGTGTTCCCACATAATAGTTTAGCGTTCCCTTGCAAAAGTTTTGCGTTCTCTCTCAAAAAGTTTTGCATTCCCTCACAATATGTTTTGCATTCCCTCAAAATAGTTTTGCGTTCCCTTGCAATGTTTTGCGTTCCATTGCGATGTCTTTTGTTTTCCCTTACAATATGTTTTGTGTTCCGACATAATAGTTTTTCATTCCCTCACAACAGATTTTCAGAAGACTTGAAATATAGCCCACAAGTTGTATGGACTACTTTCATGGTGCTTTTTTGTCTTTTCTGGAGCTTGACAGTATAAATCACCATCCACTTTCTTTGTATGGAAAAGAGCTGCACATCTCAATTGAGTGAATAAATGATCACAGAATTTTCATTTTTGGGTGAACTGTCACTTTAACTGTAATCAGTCAGGGGTTTCCACCTTTATCAGTTTGTGTTCTGAACAGCTCTCGTTTGGTGAAAATACCTTCGGACTGTCCAGGAGACTGAACTTATTTATAGCTGACGTGCACTTCGGCGAGCTATTTACTGTGTTTATCCAGTGCGTCTCTCCTCAAGACGGCTGAAGAATTTAAGTGCTGTCTTTTATGAAATGGTACACCAGGCGGCTCTGTGAAAGGAAGAGCTAGCAATCATTCGAGTGTAAACATTGGACATAACCCTGCAGCGGGGTCGCGCTATGCGTGGTTAGCTGGACGCATTTCCACGCTAGAAAGAGTAAATACTCCAGGGGTGGCTCTTGACTTTCACAAGGTGCAAAAATCAGGTGAGGCATCTGCCTTCTCCAGAATTCCTACCGGACCATCTGGCTTCAACATTTGGAATGTGGCTGACCTTGTTTGATGCCCGAAAACTAAAATAGAACCAGTACTCTTCAGATTTAATGATATAGTGTTTATTTAAGTGTTTTATAACGTCTTGGACTTGCACAGAAAGGCTTATGCCTGACTTTGTTTAACTTTGAGCTAAAAGCAGAATTACCCTTAAAATTTCAGACAGTCTCCAGGTGTCTTCTGTTCATATTTGAGACTGTTTTCACACTTGGTTCAGCAATTTGGATCTGAATCTGCATTCGATTCCACCTCCCTCTCCCCACAGGTGTCTATTCACATTGTACATTTGGGTCTGAATCATGGTATGTTTGAGATATCAACTTGAGTACCACCATGATTACTAGAGGCAGCTGTTTACTTCTGTTGCTAGTAGAGTTCAACCGATATTGCATTTTGCCAATACTGATAATTAAGGTGGTGGAAAAGGCTGATAACCGATTGGCAGTTAGTGGATAAAATCTATTTATTGAATGCTAAAAAAAATAAAATTATGCTTAATCTTTCCTTACTGTGACGAGCACAGAAATTGAGGCAACAGAAGTCCAAAATTAATAAAATCCCAGATGCAGTTTATAGTGCAATCAAAATCCCAATAATAAATTCACTCTTACATTCACATTTAGTCATTTAGCGGAGGCTTTTATCCAAAGCAATCTGTCATACAAAGTTTAACAACATCTGCAGTACAAGACTGCCAAGTTCTCACAGTGGCTGGAGTAGTAAAGATGCAAGCGAAGAAGAAAGAGACAGACAAGATTTTCTTTTGTACATTAAGTGCAGGTTAAGTGCAGTAGTAAGTGCAATTAGTGTGGGTTGGTTAAGTGCTCGTGGAACAGATGTGTTTTCAGCTGGTTCTTGAATGTTGAGAAGGTAACAGCAGATCGTGTGGAGGTTGGAAGTTCATTGCAGCACAGAGGAGCAGAGAAAGTGAACAATCATGAAATAGACTTTGAGCCGCTTTGTGATGGGACAACCAGGTTGGAGAGCAGTTGGAGCATAGACCTGAAGAAGTGAATTGAAGTAACAGGGTGCGGTTCCATTGGCTGTCCTGAAGGCCAGAGTCAAAACCTTGAATTTGATGTGGGCAGCTACAGGTAGCCAGTGGAGTGAAATCAAGAGTGGGGTGACATGAGCCCTTTTTGGCTGATTAAAGACCAGATGCGCTGCAGCATTCTGGACCATCTGCAGTGGCTTAATTGTGTTAGCTGGAAGGCCAGCCAACAGAGCATTGCAGTAGTCCAGTCTTGAAATGACCAGAGTTTGCTCCAGGAACTGCGTAGCATATTCAGACAGTCATCCTCAATGTATTACAGTATGAACACTATGAAGTTAACATTGTCATATAGGCTAATAAATACTGTTTGAGCAGTAATTCATAAACAGTAGATCATCAGTGATTGCCTTGTTATAATTGTTCGGTAATCCAGTATTATATAAAAACAAATGAAGTGTGTGTGTGTGTGTGTGTGTGTGTGTGTATTTGTGCACATTTGCCTGCTAATAAACACTTGTGTTCTTTCCGTGGCGCAAGTGTTCAGCGTTGCTGAATATTCTGTATGTTGACAGCTAGCTTTGTTTAGGAAAGAGCCAAAGATTGAAGAATATTCCTTAATGTCACTTTAGTCTTTGCTATAACTGCTGTAAATGTGCTGAAGTACAATCTGACTCATAAAAAACATTACCATTGTTTTCATTCCTCTTTTTGCTGAAACAGTTGAGCTACACATAAATACATTTGTGTTAAAGGAATAGTTCACCCAAAAATGAACATTGTCATCATTTACTCAGCCTCTTGATGCTCCATACCGAAGAATATTCGCCTCAGTCCCCATTCACTTGCTTTGCATCCTTTTTCCATACAATGAAGGTGAATGGTGACTGAGGCTAACATTCTGTCAAACATCTCCTTTTGTGTTCCACAGTAAATAGAAAGTTTGGAACACCATGAGTGTGAGGTAAATGATTACTGTTTCTTTAAGAGTGCATTGTTTGTTTCACAGATGCAAACAGCCTCGTCTGCTGGGTCATGATGGAGGTGTAAAACAGGCTAGCTGTGGGAGCCGTGTGTACATGTTCCAGCACATCATAACCGTCACCTGTTGGGTTACTTTTCAAAGATATCTTGTGTGGCATGATTGCAAGTTATCATTGGCGTGCTGGCAGAATGAACATATCTGCACACACATGTACTGTGCCGATTGCATGTAGGGGTCGTGAATAAAGAATTTACCGTAACTGTTACAGTTCAGATTCCACTTAAAGGAATATTCCGTGTTAAATACAAGTTCAGCTCAATCGACAGCATTTGTGTCATAATGTATATTACCACAAAAATGTATTTTGTCTCGTCCCTCCTTTTCTTTAATAAAAGCACAAATGTGTGTTCCAGTGAGACACTTACAATGGAAGTCAATGGGGTCAATCTGTAAACATTAAAATACTCACTGTTTCAAAAGTATAGACACAAGACGTTAGTAATATGCGTGTTAGTGTGATAAAATCGCTTGCTAATCTTTTCTGTGTAAAGTAATATCAGTTTTACAACATGGTTGCCATGACGATGTAACAGTGTAAACCATGTGATCTCGCAGAAATTTAAACAACTTTACGCTCACATGATACATGAGTTTTAAGAGAAGAATTAATGTAAGTGCTTTTATAAGATTATAAGCTTCACATTTCTGCCTCCAAAAATTGACCCCATTGACTTCCATTGTAAGTGCCTCACTGGAACACAGATTTGTGCTTTTTTTTAAAGAAAAGGACGGATGAGTCGAAATTGAGCTTATCTTGTGCTGAACCCAGAATATTCCTTTAATGATTGCAATTCCTGAACGATTTGCTATTTTGAGGAAGCACAATAATTCGTCCTAACTATGTACGTTACAAAAAACAACACTATTTTGCATATTTTTATGTTTTGTTTTTGTTGTATTTATTACAACAAAACTATGATATACTATGCATTGTCGTATGAACAAAGTACACATTAGACAATAACAGTTCTTGGTTAATTTAGACTAGGACATGATGAAAGTAATGATTCTTCTGGACTACTTCATTGAAATAAACCTGCTCAAAAGAGTCATTCATTTGAGAACTGGACTAAACTTGTCACGCTTTATTATTCATTGTATTTGCAACCAGCAAGGACATCGCAAAGATGTGTTTTCTATTTACATTTTGTAATATAAACTTTTTTTAATTTAATTCATATTGCATTATATATTATTTCAGCTGCAATCAGTCTTTCAATTCAGACTGTAAACTCACAACTCCGATAAAACATAATTTCTGTTGCCGTGGCGCTAATTCAGTAGCAGTGCAGGAAACACTGTCAGAATATTTTAGTACGGTGTTTCGTGCACATCGGCCGAAGAATGCAGACGTTCAAGAATCATTAACGGAACATAATGAAAATCCTTTGATTCCGTTACTTTTTAAAAAACGGAACCGATGCTGCATAAGAACCCTAGCTGTGATCTTGGTTGCACACATGCTCATCTCTGCACATATGCAGATGTGTAGTATGGCAACCCTTGCAAACTCACACACAGTATCTGCAAGGTAATCGAGTAAAGTCTCTGCTTGGCTTTAAGCTCATTTTAGATTCACAACCAAATACTGATCTTTCTAAATAATCAATTACTCCTTGGAGGAGGATTAAGCCTGTACATCCAGTTAAGTCTATCAGGGTTTGAATGCATGGAGATACCTTGACTGGGATCTGTCCCGTTGGGGGAGGAGGGTCTAAAGCTGTATTCTAGGTCAGGCAGGCTTAACTGGGCTTCAGGCAGAGAGGAAGTCGAGCTTGCTGGGAAGCTCAGGGTTTGGAGCTGAACATCTGGGAGCTAAGCAGCTTTAACAGCCACCCCCCCCCCCCCCATGATCAGCATGCAGGGGTATGTATACAAAAAATGAAAAATCTGTCATCATATACTCAACATCATACAGGTTTTAAATGACATGAGGGTATTTTTTCCCCCCAATTCCACTTAAAGATTACAGTTAATGAGGAAGCAAATGAAGAATCTTAGACTAAATTTTGAAGAATCTCCTCAATGCAAGGACCATCCATACCATGCTGTAAAGGCGCCAAAAAATGCATCATGAAAGAGAAATAAAAGTGGTTCATATTCCAAGTCTTCTGAAGTCATATGATAGATTTGTCTAGTCCTTCTCTTCTTTCCTAACTCTCAAATCTCATTTGCGCATGTGTTCAATTTACAATTGCTGCCTTTTGATGTCTCTCCAGATTTGACATGATCGATCCTAAACACCACTGGTTCTCGCAAATGAGGTTTTTGCGAATAATGGCTTAAATTTCAGTCTTTTCCTCACACAAAGATATCATAAGTTGTAAGGACTAATTTATGGTGCTTTTTTTCATCCTTTTTGGAGATTGCACAGTATAAATGATACTCTATCGCAAGCCCTTTTGACATTAAATCATGTGCAGGATATGAATTATAGATATAAACAATTCAATTTTTACTAGTTAAAATTCTAATTCTTGATATCAGGAATGGAATTACTAGTTTCCACTAGTAACAATGTTAATTCTTCATGTCAAAAACTGGAATTCAACTGGTCAAAAAACAATTCTTGATCTCTGAAATAGCATTTTCAATAGTAGAATTTCACAATGATTTGTCATTCAGTCCTGTTCAAAACGCAAATACAGATATCTAGAACTAATCTCTTGTGGAAATTCCAATTTCACATATCAGTAATGCACTTCTTAGTGGTAAGTGCTATCAGTAATTACATTGTTACTAGTACAAACATCCATATCCATCAACAGTTGAATTACTAGTAAAAATGCAAATTTGCATTAAAATTTTGCATTAAAAAGATGTTAAATTTGGTATTTCAGATATGAATTTTAAATATCATTAAACTGAAGAGTCATTAAAGATATCTTAAAAGGCTTTCTTACTAGTGAAAACCAAATTACAGACAGATTATTGTGAAATTGACAGATTTTATAAATATTTTTACTACTTTTTTATATATTTTATATATATATGTATATATATATTATATTATATATATAATATAATTTTTATATTAAATTAAGAATTTATGTTTTTACTTGTGCAAATATATTTACTCGTATCAATAAAATTCACTACTGTCAATAATTAGCATATTAACAAGTGAGAACTTTAATTGTAGATATTTATAGTTCATATACTGCACATGATTTAATGGCTTGCAGGAGACCATCCGCTTTTCTTATAAAGACAAAAAACAGCATGACCATTCTGCACAACATCTCCTTTTGTGGTCCATGGAAGAAAGAATGTCATACAGGTTTGCAATGACATGACAGTGAGGAAATAAAGACAGAATTTTCATTTTTAGGGTGAATTATTCGTTATTGTTTGCTTGCATCTTGCAATCAATACTTAAACAAGTAATTGGCCTCCAGTTTTTCATTTTGAACCATCACCTATATTCATCCAGTAGCTGCACACGATTCCAGGTATTCAGAACTGTAGGTGGAGGCGATGTTCCTCTGTCACAAACACAGATTCACACACTCGCTCCTTTGGCAGCATCCCATTCCTCACATGGAGTCTTGGAGATCCAGGCTTGTACTTAACGGCCAAATATAGTCAACTGGAGAGGAGTGAGAAAGCACAAGCACACTCTCACAGCAGCTTCAGATATCACACCGCTCTCTTGCACAGACTTGTTTTGGATTTTTTCTGCAATTGGTTCACTTCCAGCTCAGATAATTATTTATGCCTCTGTCTCACCCTTTCTTCATCTTCTGTTTCCTCTCTTGTTCTTTCATCTCGTGTTATTTCAGAGCGTCGTCCGCTGTCTTTGGCATCCCAAGCTGAATCAGATCATGGTTGGAACGGGGAACGGTCTGGCCAAGGTTTATTATGACCCAGTCAAGAGTCAGAGGTACAGTTCAATTAAATGTCAGGCTCTATTAACTCTTCACACATTTCCCAAGTTTCATAAAAGATGTCCAAAACAAAAGCTGTTTTTCTCCACAACTGACATAGGAATAGAAGTTTCTTTTATGCTTGTTTGTTTAGTAATCTCTTAAGACAGACTCAGAAAGGCTCGTACACAAACACAAAATAATCATTTTTAGGATTTGTTCCTTCATTTAAATGTAGTTGTCAATCGCAAAACTTTGCAGTGTGTACATGACCAGAGTAACGGCCGATATGGAATAGGGCTGGGGGTTAGGACGATGTAATAGTAGCCCAGGATGTGAAACTAGCACCCGCCACCTGCCAAATGCAACAAGGCTGAATCCATTTCGCAAGGTCCTCGTCCAAATGTATTTCATGCGTGGGTAATTTTGCTCATCTACCCGCAACAGGCGGGCGACCTGTCAGACGTCTCGGAGTGACATATCACAAAAAATGCTGTTAGTCAAAAAGACACGTGCTTGAAGAAACATACTTTATTATATTTTTAAGAACAGACAAACATGACTACCACCCCTGGAGTCACGAGTTCGAATCCAGGGTGTCCTGAGTGACTCCAGCCAGGTCTCCTAAGCAACCAAATTGGCCCGGTCGCTAGGGAGGGTAGAGTCACATGGGGTAACCTCCTCGTGGTTGCTATAATGTGGTTCTCGCTCTTGGTGGGGCGCGTGGTGAGTTGTGCGTGGATGCCGCGGAGAATAGCGTGAAGCCTCCACACACGCTATGTCTCCGCGGTAACACGCTCAACAAGCCACATGATAAGATGCGTGAATTGACGGTCTCAGACGCCCGGATTGAGGCAAGTCACTACGCCACCACGAGGACTTAGAGCGCATTGGGAATTGGGCATTACAAAAAAAAGAACAGACAAAAGAAGAGCCATCAATGCTCGTGTCTGATTCACTGTTTGTTCAGAGGCGTGCAGCACGAGTCTGTCTCGAGGAACAAATGCATGTAAAGAGTTATCACTCTTTTTTTTTTAATCTGTTTCATTCATCTGAAAACTGTTTGAAAAATAATGTTGTCTATGAGAATGCTGCAAATGTCCCAAGACTATCTCAGGAGGTGCTGTGAGTTTAGTTCACTTTATTTCCTCGCGGTTGGCATGCATTGTGAACGCAACTCTGCAGGTTCGGTAATAAATATCTTTCTATTAAAGAAACAAAGACGGAAGTGATTAAATCATAAAGTAATACAAGACACGTTCACCTTGAACCTAAAATTGAGTTCTGTTTTCTTTTCTTTATGCATCATTAACTGTATTACCCAAATGCAAAACAAACACAAATTCAATAAAACACACATTTGGTAACATTATTTTGGGAACACAAGGGAATTTATTAGGCTTTATTATTATGATTATTATTGTCTTTACATTTATAATTGTCTTTAGTTCTTAATCTGTAGGCTATTAGTCATTTTCCACCCATTGTTGTTCTCAGATACTTGCATTATTGCAAATGGAGCCGTTGGTAAATGTTTGGATTTGGGGAGGTGGTTAAATACGATTTTTTGATCACTTTTTTATTTGATTGCTTTTTGCATTTAGTTTAAAGTGCAATTTGAATTTAGAAATGTCTTTTTATGTTTTTCGTGTTTCAATAAATGAATTTAATTTTTAAAGCAAAATCAATAAAGCAAAAATATTCACTGACCCTTGGCAGGGGGGTTGATGATATAATCGTATATTTTTTAAGGTGATTATTGATATAAAAAAAATGACATATCGCCCAGCCCTAAAATGCAAAGAAACAAATCACTGTCCTTGATTTCTAAAGGTGCGGGAAAAAAACGATATGTTGAAGGATTGTAAAATAGACTTATATAAAATAAGTCTAAAAGATCCAGTTGCCAAAACCCCAAAAAAGCTGCACAATTTACACTTTATTTCAGTTGTATTCATTGTTACAGTATTTTTTTTATTAAAGTACTTTAAGTTTTAATTGATTGAAGTTGATTTAAAGTAACAAGGATTGTAACTTGATATTACTATATACTGTATGTTTAGTGAACTTTGAAAGTTTAGAACAAAGTAGTGTCCTGTTTGCTGGCATGCAGCAAGATTTGAAATGAGGACACACTGATGCCTTTAGAGGCTCAAATTGTCTTGTGTTGTTTTGCTCTTCAGAGGTGCAATGTTATGCGTAGTAAAGAGTAAGAGGAAAGAGAAACACGCCGAGACTCTGACGCAAGACTACATCATCACCCGTGAGTATAACACGTCGCATGTCTGAATATATCTGAATGCACACTCAAATATACAGTATATGCACCTGGGTCAGAAATTAAGGGGAGCTTATGCCCCCGAAATGTGACTTTTGGATTCTGCTGGATGCATATTCACAGACACACAGTCCTCTATGATAAGAGCCAAGAATAACGTTTATGGGAGATGATAATGTTGCCCCTTCGTGCCCTCAGAGGTGCCACCCTGCATTCAGTACTGTCACAAATGCATTAACCAGCTTGTGTATTAAGTGTGTGTGTGTGTTTGCACGAGAGTGAGTGCTTTCCATCGGATTTCCCCACGCTGCGGCTCACCCGCAGGGCACGACACCATTAGCGTGCGGCACTCTAGCAGCCACGCGTGTGCCATAAGAGCTCCAGTCCTGACCCTCGACCCCGCTGACTGCGTGATCACGGGCTACACCACAACAAACCCCTCCCTGAAACGGTTTCACATGCACTTAAAACCCTCCGTCTGTCCGCAGCGGGCCATTAAGACTAGCCTGCCGTAACACAAGTACCGTTTAGTATTTGTCATGTGATCAACTCTATGAGCCACAGAGCAGTAAGATGATAGGTCGAGAGACTGCGCGCGTTGAGTGACACATCACACAGATAGCGATGGAAAATTTGAGGTGACAGGACACAGAATGAATGGACTGAATGTGCCACCGGTAACCTTTTTGCTTAATGTGGCGTGTGAGAGAGGAATTAGAACAGTGACAACACAACTCCTGAATGGAAAATCGCTCCATCTTTCCTAGAGCATCTCTTGTGACCTTAGAGTAAAACACACACACACACACACACACACACACACACACACACCATTTATTGTGGTTGTGTTTGACTAGCTGTGATATGTAGGCACCTTAATCAACGGCAAATAAAAACACATTGTGCATGGCAATACGGAGCGGTTCCTTAAGAGCGTAGTACTCCCAGAAGGTGTGGGGTAAGATGTGCCACCGGGTTTTTTTCTCTAGGCAAGGAGAAATTAGACAGAGGTAAAACAAATATGCCCAATTATATTTCAGGACGTCTGCTGTCAACTGAAATGAGAAGAAAGTGTTTGAAACATACAGTCATAAAAATATGACTTATCAAAAAAAGTGGCACAACTTGCCCCACATTAGGGGTAAGATGTGTCATGTCTAATTATATTTTTATTTTTATTTTTTAAAATTATATTTTATTTTTTTATAAATATTAAATTAAATACTGTATGAATATACATAAGGAAAAACTATTTACTAATGCATCATAATCCCATAAAATATTAAAATATAGCAAAATAAGTCCGATTTTGCAGCACATTATTCACATTTTCTTTATAATCAGAATATTTGTGTGTGCAGTGGAAAATTTGTCAACATTTTGTGATAGCATTTGTAATATTATTAGTATTTGTAATAGTATTTTCAGCATTTGGATGCAAATTGACTCACTTTTAGTGAGTAACTGTCACAGTTTACCCCAAAAGCATCTGGCACAATTATTTACTAATTTATGGGTAAAAAAAAAAGGTACATTATTTTATACATTGGCAATTCACCAATGTGTATAATAGCTCATTTTATATCGAGATATATTTGATTTGATGTAAAATTAATTTTTATCTGCCTTTGACATTATATATATATATAATGTCAAATATATATTTGCCTTATATATATATATATAAAAGAAGTGTTTTGCTTAAGAAAAGCTTATTACTTCTCTCATGCACATTTCTCAATCACAGACAGCTGTACAGTTTCTAAATATATGGTCAAATCACAATAATTGTGTGCTGGTTCCTCGACTACAAGGGTGACACAGCTTACCCTACACTGACACATCTTACCCCACTCTCCCCTACACCTCAGTGTTTTGCTTGTGTCATGTGTGTTGTTTATGTTGAGTTAGTCGTATGGTTGTGTAATGTGCGTGATGTCTCTCTTATAGCTCACGCTTTGCCGATGTTTCGTGAGGCTCGACAGCGCAGCACCAGGAAACAGCTGGAGAAGGACCGACTCGACCCGCTCAAATCACACAAACCTGAACCCCCCGTGTCAGGCCCAGGTGATGTAACTCTCTCAAACCTTTTTATTTCATATTTTATCGTATTTATTTGATTTCATGTTGATTTCATGTTTGTTGCTAGATTTAAATAACAAAACCACACAAATCAGGGTTTTAAACTGTGTATTTAGACGTGTCCCAAATTTGCCAACAGGGTTGCACAAATCTTACATTTCAGTAAAAAATGAAATACAAGTCTCATTAAAAGCTGAACTTCTAAGTAAGTTAAAATAAGAAAAGTTGGCATAAGTAAACATTTATTTATTATTATTTCTTAAAAATATAAACAGTGTTTTAAAATATTTGACTTTAGTATTCATTTTTAACTTTTGTCCACCAAAAGAAAGTCAGGTGGTGTAACCAACATGCAGGTTGCATTTTTGCTGTCACGTGACAACAACAAAAAACAAAACGTAAAACAGAGAGGAGCCCTTTAGACTCTCGTGACTGTGCGTGTTAAAAAAATATCAGATATTGTGACATTTTTTATTTAACCATAATTTCTATGAACGTGATACATTAGTCAAAATATATAATATATATATATATATATATATATATATATATATATATATATATATATATATATATATTTAAGATTTATTATTTTTACCATTTTGGGCAACCTTATTTGTCAGTGACCCAAATAGAAAACAAAACAGTCATATAATACTTAGCCCAAACCAGGAAGTCAAACAAACAACATTTTCTGAAGGTTAAGCTTTCCCTGACCATTTGCTGAAAAAGAAATGTATTTTTTAAGAGTTTTAACCCCTAAATTGTACCCTTTTTTGTAAAGTGCCACATACAGTACATTTGGCTGTTTTAAGCTGTCAAACAAGCCCGAACTGGCAAGTGTCTATGATCGTCCTCTCTGGATTTCTCCATGCCAGAAAGTTTGTGAGATCCCAGTTCATCATCACAGGCTATAGCGGGAACTTTGAGACAGTCGCTTTGAGAATACAATCTGTATGATTAAAATAAAGATTTGGAATGGGATTAGGTGTGGCCGTCTCCTTTGGTACAATTATGTGGCATTTGAGTACTTCAGAGTGTCCAATCGAATGCATCTTCTCATGAAGAATGTTCCTCCACCGGACCGCATGACCAGCATATCACAAAAACTCTCCAATCATCAGCGATTTGTTCTGTTGCAGTATCTCTGTGTTTAAAAGCAACATGAATACAGTTGAGCCAAAAAGGATGCTTTGGTTAACATTTGTGTGCATGTATTTGTGAGCGAGGGAGGCCTCTGGTTTTCCAAAGCCGTCTCCATTTTCCCAGGCAGGGCATTCTCGGAATGTTATGGGGACGGATTCTTGGAGTGTTTTTGATTGAGTTGTAGCGATGGGCATTTGCTTAACTCTGACGTTTTGTTTTGTTGTTTGATCAGGTAGGGGCGGGCGAGTGGCAGCCCATGGCGGCACACTGTCCTCTTACATTGTGAAAAACATTGCTCTGGACAAATCCGACGACAGCAACGCCCGAGAGGCCATCCTGCGTCACGCCAAAGAAGCCTCAGAGAATCCCTACTGGGTCGCACCGGCCTATGAAAAGTAAGTCGCAGGACAAGACGCGAATGTTAACATGACCTGACAGATACACCTGCTCTGGTCCAAAACCTAGAGAGCTGCTTTGTTGTCTACAGTCTACATAGGCAGCTACCTTCTAAGGGAGCATCCTAACTAAGACAGAACCTCATAAGTGACTCATTTGGAACACTATATTGGCAGCAGCTCATCGTGTTGCACTGGAGGCTTTGACGTTTGACGCGAAACTCTAAGTATACAAACATACAGAACGCACAAATATTAAGGAAAATAGTCCATTTTAATTAGATTGAACAACTTTGATCTCTACTTTTTGGTAGTGTTTTCATTAATCAACATTTCTCTTTCCATTTGCATGCATATTTTTGAGTTTGTCACAATGCATGCTGAGAAATGTCTCTTAGAATTTAAAAAACTCGATGCATTTTTAAAAATTTGAAGTACTTTTAAAGTGATAGCTCACACAATGATAAAAATGATGTAGTTGTTTACTCGCTCTCGTGTTGTTCTAATCCTGTATGATTTTCCTTTTTACATGCAACACAAAAGGAGAATTTTTCAAAAAGTCCTCACATGGTGTTTTTTCGGCATAATGCATGAAAATAATACTGACTCCGTTCTGTCAAGCTCTAAAAAAGACAAAAAACACTATAAAACCACAGTAAAAGTGGCCAGTACAACTCGTGCAACTAATTTTCTGAGTCTTCAGAAGCTATTTGATCGTTTTGTGTGATGCACAGAATTAAATTTGTAAATCGGATATGGCGGAAACATCGATAAAATCAAACCTTATTGGTTCTTTTTTTTTTTTTTTTTTTTTATTTATCCACCTTTTCTCCCAATTTGGAATGCCCAATTTCCACTGCTTAGTAGGTCCTCATGGTGGCGCGGTTACTCGCCTCAATCCGGGTGGTGGAGGACAAGACTCAGTTGCCTCCGCGTCTGAGACCGTCAATCCACGCATCTTATCACGTGACTCGTTGTGCATGACACCGCGGAGACTCACAGCATGTGGAGGCTCATGCTACTCTCCACGATCCACGCACAACTTACCACACGCCCCATTGAGAGCGAGAACCACTAATCACGACCACGAGGATGACCACCCCATGTGACTCTACCCTCCCTAGCAACCGGGCCAATTTGGTTGCTTAGGAGACCTGGCTGGAGTCACTCAGCACGCCCTGGATTCGAACTCATGACTCCAGGGGTGATAGTCAGCGTCAATACTCGCTGAGCTACCCAGACCCCCAAACCTTATTGGTTCTTATCGTATCTAGACACAAATATGTTATGAGGTTTGCTGTTATTGTCGCCATATTGGAGTTCATCTTTGTTCTAAACTCCAGTCGTATAATGATCGTATAGCTTCAAAAGATTAGAAAGTAGTGTATGCATATTGGCTGCTTTACTGTTCGCTTAGATTCACTGATCCCACTTTATATTAGGTGTCTTTAACTAATATATACTAACATTACACACAATACAATGTATTGTGTAACAACATGTTTTTCTGCTAAATTCTTACATGATTCACATTCGCTGCTGCTGAGTTTGAGGTGCTGAACGTGTAGGTTTAGGAGTACAGTTAGGGGTTAGGTTAACAGTGGAACTACAAATGTAATTAATTGCAGGTACTTTAAATATAAGTACAATGCAACAACACCTATGTGCATAATAAATACATTGTATCAAAAGCTACACCGAATATAAAGTGGGTCCGATTCACTTAAACTATGACGAATAAACCATGTCAGGGTTAGGTTGGGGTTAGGGTTAGGTTAACAAACCATGTACCAGTCATTTTTTTTAAAGCTCACCTTTTGTGTTCGACACAAGAAAGAAAGTCATACGCGTTTGGAGTGACATTAAGGTGGGTAAATGATGACAGAATTTTCATTTTTGGTAAAACTTTTATTTGAACTGAACACTGTCCTAAAAGCGTAAATCGAGAGCTCGCAAGTAAAAATGCCATCTAGGTAGGCAGCTCATAAGGCTTTGTAACAGAGCTGTTGTACAGCAGCAGGTAAGTACAATTTAACAGAGCGGCGTGATGCGCTGGAAACTCACCGCAGCCAGATGGCAGGCACGCAGGTAATTCGGTAACCTTTGTACAGGTGAGGCAGGTGTCACAGACTGAAAGTTCTGTTGAAACCGGAGTGTGATTTCTTAGGGAACGTAGTGAGGAGGTGCGGTGCAGTTTGGGTTACACCTGTGTGAGTGTGTCACACCTTGACTAACTGATGCATGAATGTTTAAAAAGCCGCACAGGATTGAAGAACTGAGGTCACGTCTCAGATTACACACTGAGCTTTGAAGGGTGAGAGGAGACGCTATTCATGAGCACACAAGCATTTTTCATTCAACATCCAAAATACCAAGAATTTCGACACTTAATCCGCTCTAAAAGTGTCTGAATTTCATTGCGTTACATAACATATCAAACCAAGTGTTGTTTATTTGAAAGATAGCACAAGCACACTTTTCAAGCAAAACATTTCACAAAAAGTAGTTTGAAATGCTATTTTGTTATCGAATGCAATGACATTCACATATTTTTAATCTGGCATTTTAAAGGTCTCCAAATACTGTGTTTTGTCTCTAATGCTCCAGTGCATCATAATGCATCAATAATGTTTTATCTTATCTTATACTTCTTCGGGCCACTGCACTCTCTGGATTACTGTCAGATAAAATAGCTGCAGTCCTTTCCAACAAATACCATTTCATTGTTTTTCTTTTCTTAATACTCCGAAGAGAGATTACATCTTGATTTGTATTTTTGACAAAGCACTAAAGATCTCAAGGGTGCCAAATCACGCTACCTGTCATGGGAGGGGTGATTCCATGAAAGGTTTTCCAGGTTAATGGAATCTTAATGGATACGGAAGTCCCAGTTTTATGATCTGTTTACGAGTTATAAAATAGAAACTGGGCTCGTGGACTGTAAGCATAGGCATCTGTCTTTTTGGGTTTGTATTTACATTTAGGGCGTATGTATCACGGTAAAGCGGTAGCTTGAACTGAAATATGCTCTTTTTCCGAGCGATTGCTGATAAGAAGCTGTCAGGAGTTTTATCTGTTCATCTGTTCCTCCCTGTTGGATGTTTATCTGGAGAGAAATACATTTGCAGAGGTGGTCTGTTCAGCCGCACCGTTGGCAGAGTAGAATCAAGCTAACTAAACCTGATCTGCGACGGATAGCACGATGAGATCAGAGCTTCGCCGCAAACCCAGCTACTGTTTTAGATAGTGTTATCAGTTTGGACAGGAACGCTGTATTTTAAGGAGCAGTAGTAGACCTCTGAACTGGTTGGAAAAGAAGGGATGCCATATATACTGGTATCGGCAATACTGAGCTTTTTTTAAATTTTTTTTTATGCTTTTCTATTTTGTATACTTTCTTAGATATTTTTAGATACTACTTTATAAAATAACAAAATAAAGTAATAAATACGCCAGTATGTGAAGATTGATGATTAAGAAAACAATTACACATTTTGTTTTTATTTTTCTATTACAGTGAGCTTTAGATATTATTTTATAAAGATAATTTGTTTATCAATAACTATATTTATTCATCAATTATTTATAAATGAAAATGAAAATTTGTTTTATTTCAGTTATCTTTAGATATCTATTTTATAAAGATAATTTTTATATGCTATTTTGTAAAATAAAATGAAATCAAATAAGATGAAGTGGTAATAAATGCGGTGTTGTTTGAAGATTGGTAATTACAAAAACAAATATTTATTTTTTAATTATTTATGGATTAAGTACTCAAATTATTTGTGTATCAATAAATATTTTTTGTACGTTATTAATAAAATTATTTAAAGATAGAAATATTTGTTTATTTCATTTAGCTTCAATACTATTTTATAAAGATAATTATAGATACTGTTTTGTAAATTAATAGAAATAGAATAATAGTGTAATAAATTTGTCATGTGCATACTGATGATTACAAAAACAATTATTTATTTTGTTTTTATTGTTTAAATTTAGTTTGTTATATCTTATTTTATAAAGATAATTTTAGATGCAATTTTATAAAGTAAACAATTTATATATATATATATATATATATATTCATTTTATTTTAGTTTACTTAAATGTTGTTATATAAATAGTTTTAAACTACTAAACTAGTTTTCACACTCAGTTCAAGTTTTAGTTTTGATAATAACTCTGGTCTGCCAATATATATAAAGCTGATTATTGGCTATAGGCCACAACATGAAAATAATATCAGAAATTGGCATCAGTCAGAATGTTTTAATTGGTGCATTCAGATGGTAAAGATACGGTTAGCTAATTTAAATTCAATCCTAGCTTTATGAACAATTGCAGAATAGTTAACTCAGATTTCTGAGGTTGTATTGGGCAGATTTACAGCAGCCTATTTTATAAAAGGTTTATACAGTATGTTTGAAATGTTGTTTTTTTAGATTCTGTCATTTGATTGACAGCATGTAACTGTATCTACATCAGTAGAAGAGAGTACAGCTCGTCTCATTACTCAATTACTACAGTAATGAGGGTCGTTGGACACTGAAAGATCTAATGATCCTGAGACTCTGTTACTGCTTTTGTTTTGCTGCTTTATAAGATGTCTTCAGGTGTCTAAAGACACACACACACACACACACACACAAAGCTGAAGTACTGTGTAGTTGATACTTGATAGGGTGTCTTGTGAATTCAGGTCAGCTACAGTCTCTTGTGTCGTCTGTCATTAAGGGTTTTGTCCTCTATGTGTCCTCACTCGTGTGTAATCAGCGCACTTAACACTGGTCATTACTGCATTGTTTCTAGTGTCATTAAGGCCATGGAGTTTTCAAGGGTGTCTAATTGAAATACATTAAAGTTTTTCCTCAAATGTCACATAATCTCATCAAACAGATTTCCAAAAACCTGTTTGACTGTAAGCTACAGTACATGAATTAACAGCAAGCATGCAGGAAATTATCAGGTAACTAAGGAAGGGGATTTGGAGGGTTGTGCCCCCTTACTTTGACCACTGTGCCCCCCCAGCTAAAATGTTATGTTTGATCGAACTCCTATATCTTTCTCTGGTGTTTTCTGTTTAATACCCACAATGTGCAACTCAATTATGCACTGAATAAATCTGTAAATTAATTTTCTTTGACCACTTAAATGTCGCAGCGTTGTTTGGGAGACAACTTAAGTTACGTGATCCATATTTGGGCTTCTTTTAGATGAATAAATGTAAATGTCAGACTGTCTTTTTCAAGCTCTCATTGAAGAAGAGTTGTGACATCACGGTAATATTTTTCCATGCAGCTCCCTGTGCTTTTACTTCGCCGACCCCTCTCACTTCTGCTGCTGTCTTTGACTATGAAAAGGTCACTTTAAACTTTGAAGCCAAAAAAAAGGCAAATGGATGAAATGTTTCACTTTATTCTAATTTTGTTGCCAGGTAGAAAGGTATGCATGTACAGTATTTATTTTTTGAATGTTTGGTATAGGGTTTTGCATGCCTAAAAAAGCTGTGAGCTTCACATCCACTACATTATACTGTATAATAGTGCAGCAGTATGTGTATACAGTAGATCCTCCCTTTTTGATTTGTAACTAGTAGCACCTGAAAAAATTCTAAAGCAAATAGTTTTCCTAAAAAATGCATGTCCACATATGTGGACAGCGGGACTAAGTTGTGAACTTTTAAGTAATAACAAGCAATAAAAAGTCATATTTTTTCATCAAATAATTTATTATGTGTCCAGGATTGTTGCTATTGATGTTTTTGAGATGTTATAGACATTACAGCTGATTTTCTGTAAAGCTGAATAAATCATTCTCATTAAAATTAATGACCAGCATCCTCAAATCACTGCCTAACATCCTAACTCCATATAAAGCCTCTGAAAGCAACACTTTTCAGTGCATGAATACATTTATTCTCATTGTGAAAATGCACAGTAAATATATAGGAATGCATTTACTAATCTTAATGAATAGAACCGTATTGTACAGCTTCATGGAAATTGACATCATGCTGTTGTGTCACGTGATGCGGTGCACCAGAAGTTTAACCCTTAAATGACAGTGTAGTCTTGTGAACAGTATTCAGTCGATTGCGTATTGCGAAGCCAAAATACAACATCCAAACATGTGGATGCAGGGTCGCACGAGGATATACAGTGTAATAGTGTAGCAGTATGTATATACAGTAAATAGTTTAAGTTTTACAGTAAGTTGTGAATAAATGTCCAAAGGTGCGTTTGAAAGCGCCTAAACTATTGTGCAAAAACAGCATGAATGGTCAAGGAGAATGCATGTGCAATAACCTTTGTGTGTGTGCGTGTGTGTGTGTGTGTGTGTGTGTGTGTGTGTGTGTGTCTTTCTGTGACTCAACACACACACACACACACACACACAGCAGATGTTGTGTTTTAATCAGCGAGCGCTGCAAACGAATGAAACTAGGGAACTAGATTAATCCCTCTGACTGCATGTCACTCCTCACTCCTCATCCTCTCTCTCTGTTTTCCTAAATGTGTGTGTGTGTGTGTGTGTGTGTGTTTGTGTCTCTCTCTCAGAACATTTAGCAGGTCTCTTTAAGCAGTCATATGCCACATTAAACAGATTAAACTTGTTAAAAACAGTCCATTTGTGAACTCCTTCCCTCCAAACATCTGTCATATAGGGACACTTTTCACCATCCAATGAATTCCCCATTGATGAATTCAAGTCCCACCTTACTGTATATACTTTCTCATTGAATATTTTATTTCACTTGGAAATATTTTGGAATTAAATATATTATAGAAGTAATACGGGTTGCAAATGTCTTTTCAGGATGACTTTAAAGTCTGATTGTCATCTTTTCTCAAGGCACCGTTTGCAAACCTGCAGCATTTTCTTCCATTCCTATAATGCATTCCTTTATTTTTGACATTGTTGTGATGTTGAATGTGTGTTTTCTCTTCACAGGACGCAGCCGGAGCCTGTGTTTGCCGAGGAGGAGGAGGAGGAAGAGGAGGTCGACAAAGATCAGCCTGAATGGAAGAAACGCAAAATCTAACGAGAGTTTCGGGTTCATTTTCACTTCAAGATTATCAACTGGAATTAAAATACAGAGAAGTTGCTTCAATATGAATTCTCCCATAAGCAATTTCTCAACTTTTGAGTCTTTAATTGTAGTGTGTGTGTGTGTGTGTGTGTGTGTGTATAAGTAAGTGTGACAAAAAGGAGACCGTAAAATATTGTCTCTTTGCTAAAATCATAATTGGTCATTTTTATTACAGCTCAGATTCCTGTTTGCAGATGATGGCTTAGATTTGATATTATCAGTTGCCTAAATTTTTGTCCTTGTCCATTATATTTTAGTCTTTTATAAAAAAATAAAGAAATGCAGTGTGTGTCCACAGCTTATTTTTCTTTCACGTGTTTGCATGCATTACTGAACATACTGACAGTCACAGCAGTCGAGTAATTTACCTTTTTTGGCATGTGGGAAAACAAAGATGTTTGTTCTGTTTTTTTTAGTGATAGATAATAGTGTTTTTTATATTTTGTTTAACCTGTAGGATGCTTTGCTGTTGTCACATTGTTTTGATGTTCTCTGGTGATGATATCATTTATATTTTTAATATGCTTAATATTTTAATATAATAATTATTATTTTATTTTTTTATTTGGGTGGAAAATGTGCTTAATTGTCATAAAAATAATGCATCAATGCAAAAACAATTTTCTTTTAGCAAAATATTTGTTCTTATTGATTTTTGGGTGAAATATGACCTGGACAGGTTACATGAGATTCCATAAAACAACCTTACTTGCAAATGATTGAGTAGTCCAATTCATACAAAAATAAAGACAAAGGAAATAAAAACACAGGAAGTTAATTAGGCCATATTATTTTTGCTGACTTTGAAATATGTTACATTGGCTTTTTTAGGTTATTGCATAACTGACATACCTGTCATGGATGATTGTAAACATCTACTTTAAGATCTGTTGCGTAAGCGTACATCTATAACAGGCTGTAAATGATGATACTTGTCAGAAGAATGGGGTGTGCGCTGCAGTATTCGTGGATTAAATGTCTCTTCCCATTACAACCGAATGGAATTTACCCTCTGGCTAACCTACAGGACATTTTTTCCTTTTTAAAACCCAGAGATGTGATCTTGAAACTCAATCGGTTTCTAAGAGTGTCACTAATGCACTTTAGTTTTCCTTCTGTTTAAGCCTCATGTGTGCTGGATAGTTTCAATGGATGCAAAGGGATTTCCCAACATTCGTGGCCTGTTATTGGATAGTGCCTGTCAGCATTCGGAATAATAACCAAACCATAACCTAGAAATAATCCCCCGGGCTGAATATCTCTACATGCCCCAATGTCTTTGGCACTAACAAGACGAAAGACCAGCTGTGGTGCCCTTCTCGTAGACTAGAGGTTGTTCAAACCCTCGAAAGCAAATCATCCACTGGTCACACGATAACAAAGCGCTGAAAGTCCCAGAAAATGGTAATGAATAGTGAAGTAGCCCAGTTTATCCAGAGCCGGGACATAATCCAGTGAGCCTATTCTGAGTGGTGATGTCAGCAGCGTGCCGCCCGCCCCAGTGTCTGTTACCGGCCGTGGAATGTTGGAATGTTGGAGTTGGTGATGTCACGACTCATCCGTGCCCAGTGTGCTCATCCCCTGCTTTAGTTGTGAAGAATCAGGCATGTTGTGGGTACGGCACCCCTTCTGTGGCCCTATAAGTCAATGGAGGCCTGTCAGTGGATCGTATATCTGTGTCTTGTTTTCACGTTGTTCTCGAATTGGCAGGCCATAGTGCTTTTCTGGGGGGTGAGCTGAGCATAGCTTAATCAACGGTGCCCGCTGGTGAAATTTTGTGGCTCTGTGGTCACCTGGCGGGGTTTAATTGGCACACTAGTCTTTGTATCTGGACTTAGTCAGGCTAGACGGCAAATTTAATTTGATACCATTGAAAATGAGGCTGTTCAATTTGTTGTATTATTTTTAGGTGACAGATTTTTCAAAACCCATGTTTTCCGTAGGACTTTGTCCTCTGGAAATTAGTTGGCGTATTTTAAATATTTTTCATCTGAACTATTGACACCAAGATGCGCAACAGAACGAAGTCTTTGGTCTCATTTGTAAAACAAGACCACAATGAATTTATGTGCAAATCATTCGTAAAACATTCCTTCGTAAACCGTGGCAATATTCTGCTTAAGTTGCATGGATGAGGCCCAATCTGCCTTGACGATTTCCATCTCAATATTGTAACATATTATGTAAGAATAGCGGCAATTTATATAAGAATCTTGTGACATAGTACGTAAAAATGGCGGCAGTTTACCTACAAATGGTTTTACGAATGATTTTCACACAAAGTTGTTCTGCTGATGTTTCATGAATGTCCAATTTGTGGAGACAATTTCCATCAGAATATTGCAAAATATTATGTAAGAATGGCGACAGTTTTCATAAGAAAATTGCTATGTATTACCTAAAAATTTAGACAAATTTGTTCTGCTCATGTTTCTTAGATAAGCCCCAAGATGTAATTAGAATTTCCATCAGAATGTCACAACATATGTAAGAATAGCGGCAATTTATGTAAGAATGTTGCGACATGGTACGTAAAAATGGCGGCAATTTACCTACAATTGGTTTACGAATGATTTTCACAAAAATTCGTTTTTCTCATGTTTCTTTAATTTCCATCAGAAAATTGCAACATATTATTTAAGAATTGCGACAGTTTTTGTAAGAAAATTGCTACGTATTACCTAAAAATTCATGGGAATTTACCATGAATGATTTTACAAATTATTTACACATAAATTTGTTCTGCTCAAGTTTCTTTGATAAGCCCCAAGATATTACAATAATTTTCATCAGAATATTGCAATATATTATGTAAGAATGGTGACAAATTTTGTAAGAATATTGCTATGTATTACCATAAAAATTAAGGAAAGTTACCAACAAATGGTTTTACGAATGATTTTCACAAAAATTTGTTTTTCTCATGTTTCTTTAATGTCCAATCTGTTGTGACAATTTCAATCAGAATGTTCTAAAATATTATGTAAGAATAGCAGCAATTTACAAAAGAATGTTGCGACATAGTACGTAAAAATGGCGGCAATTTACCTACGTATGGTTTTACGAATAATTTTCACAAAAATTCTTTCTGCTCATGTTTCTTTAATATCCAATCTGTTGTGACAATTTCCATCTGAATATCACAACCTATTATGTAAGAATGGCGACAATGAACGTAAGAATGTTGCAATACAAATGGCGGCAAATTACCTACAAAGGTTTTCACGATTGATTTACACAGAAATTCATTCTGCTCATGTTTTTTGATGTCCAATCTGTTGTGACAATTTCAATCAGAATGTTCTAAAATATTATGTAAGAATAGCAGCAATTTACGAAAGAATGTTGCGACATAGTACGTAAAAATGGCGGCAATTTACCTACGTATGGTTTTACGAATAATTTTCACAAAAATTCTTTCTGCTTATGTTTCTTTAATATCCAGTCTGTTGTGACAATTTCCATCTGAATATCACAACCTATTATGTAAGAATAGCGACAATGAACGTAAGAATGTTGCAATACAAATGGCGGCAAATTACCTACAAAGGTTTTCACGATTGATTTACACAGAAATTCATTCTGCTCATGTTTTTTTGATGTCCAATCTGTTGTGACAATTTCAATCAGAATGTTCCAACATATTATGAAAGAATAGCAGCAATTTACAAAAGAATGTTGTGACATAGTATGTAAAAATGGCGGCAATTTACCTACGAATGGTTTTACGAATAATTGTCACAAAAATTCTTTCTGCTCATGTTTCTTGAATGTCCAATTTGTTGTGACAATTTCCATCAGAATATTGCAACATATGTTAGAATGCCAACATTTTTCATAAGAACATTGCTATGTATTACCCTAAAAATGGCGGCAATTTACCTACAAATGGTTTTACGAATAACTTGCACATGATTTCGTTCTGCTCATGTTTCTTTGTCCAATCTGTTGTGACAATTTCAATTAGAATATTCCAACATATTATATGAGAATCCCAGCAATTTACGAAAGAATGTTGCGACATAGTATGCAAAAATGATGGCAGTTTACCTACGAATGGTTTTATGGAAGTTTTCAACAAAATTTATTCTGCTCATGTTTCTTGAATGTCCAATTTTCCATGACAATTTCCATCAGAATATTGCTACATATTACCCTAAAAATAGTGGGAATTTACCAATGAATGGGTTTTTTTTTTTACAAAGTATTTATACATAAATCCATACTGCTCAGGTTTGTTGAATGTCCAAACTGTTGTGACAGTTTCCATCATAATATCACACCATATTATGTAAGTATGGTGACAATGAACTTCAGAATGTTACAACATATTACATAAAAATGGCGGCAATTTACCTACGAATGGTTTTACGAATAATTTTCACAAAAATCCATACTGCTCGTGTTTCTTGAATGTCCAAACTATTGTGACAATTTCCATCAGAAAATCACAACCTATTATGTAACAGTTTTCATAAGAATATTGCTATGTATTACCCTAAAAATTGTGGGAATTTACCTACAAATGATTTTCCAAAAATTCGTTCTACTCATGTTTCTTGGATAAGCCCCAAGATGTAACAATAATTTCTATCAGAATACTGAAACATATCATGTAAAAATGGTGACAGTTTTTGTAAGAAAAATGCTACGTATCACCCTAAAAATCATGGGAATTTAACAATGAATGGTTTTACAATGACAATGAACGTAGAATGTTGACACATTAAATAAAAATGGCAGCAAATTATCTATGAACGGTTTCACGATTTACACAGATATTCTTTCTGCTCATGTCATGACAGGTTAAATTTATTTGTATAGCGCTTTTCATAACAGGCATTGTTTCAAAGCAGCTGTACATGAAATTAAGCTATGACAGAAGATGAATATAATGCCAATATTAGTTATGTTTAGAACTATTAGTGGTTAAAATTTGTAAACTAAGTAAGTGTTGTGGGTCAATGGTTAAACAAAATGATTTTGTATGAACTAAGTTTCAGTGTTACAGTCCTTGAAGTCATCCCGACTTAACTGAGGAAATATACGTAGATGCATTGTCTTTTGATTTTGGCCGATGTAGACCTTTGTTAGTGGTCAATTAATTTTCTGTGTGGTTAATTATTTATTTATTTTTTAAATTTAAGAGAGTGTCCCTCCTTTGACCAAGTTGAAATAGGTATCATTCAGTAAGGAGCATCGCAGTCCGGCTGGAAGCTTATGGCAGGTAAGAGGTCTATTCGGTTCTGGCAGACCTAACTAAAGCAGCTGAAGAAACTATGAATTGAGGGATAAATTAGATGTATGCCTGGCTGAATAGATAAGTCTTTAGTCTAGACTTAAACTGAGAGAGTATGTCTGAGTTCCGAACACTGCTAGGAAGACTATTCCATAGTTTAGGAGCCAAATATAAAAATTATCTCTCTCCTTTTGTGGATTTTAATATTCTCAATATTGTTAACAGGTCACAGTTTTGCGATCGTAGTGAGCGTGATGGACTATAGCGTAATAGAAGGTCACTTAAGTACTTTGGAGCAAGACCATTCAAAGCTTTGTAATTAAAGTAATTAACAGAATTTTAAAATTAATATGAAACTTAACAGATAACCAATGTAACGCCAATAAAATGGGGCTGATATGATCATATTTCTTGGTTCTAATTAGCATTCCAGCTGCTGCATTTTGAACCAGCTGAAGTTTATTTATTAAACTTGCAGGACATCCACCTAGTAATGCATCACAATAATCTAGTATTGAGGTCATGAATGCATAAATTAGTTTTTCGGCAGAAACAGCTTGCATGTTTCGCAACTTAGCAATATTTCTGAGGTGGAAGAATGCAGTTCTACAAATATTGGAAATTTGTTTTTCAAAGTTTAGATTGCTATTAAATATAACACCTACATTTTTTGCTGTAGAAATTGACATTACAGTACATCCATCAAGAGTCAGATTATATTTTAGCATCTTATTTTTTGAAGATTTTGTTCTAAGAATTAGTACTTCTGTTTTATCGGAATTGAGTAGAAGGAAATTTCTAGCCATCCACTATTTGATGTATACACTCTGTTAATTTGGAAAATTTAAGAAATATAAAGTTGGGTATCGTCGGCATAACAGTGAAAACTTATTCCATGGTTCCTGGTAATGTCTCTCAGGGGGAGCATATATAGGGAGAAAAGGAGAGGCCCTAAAACTGATCCCTGTGGCACTCCATACTTTAATTTGATCTGACAGTTCCTCGTTTACACAGACAAAGTGGTAGCGGTCAGAGAAATAGCTGCCTAAACCAAGCTAATGCCTGTCCACAAATGCCGTCATAATTCTCATACCTATTCAAGAGAATGTCATGATCTATGGTGTCGAAGGCAGCACTAAGATCTAAAAGCACTAGAAGAGAAATGCAGCCGTTTTCAGATGATAAGAGCAAGTCATTTGTGACTGATAAGTGCAGTCTCTGTACTGTGATGGAGCCTAAATCCTGACTGAAATTCTTCATATATACAATTTCTCTGTAAAAATAAACACAGTTGGGAGGACACTACATTTTCTAGTATTTTCTACATAAATGGGAGATTTGAAATAGGTCTGTAATTAGCCAATTCTCCAGGATAAAGCTGAGGTTTCTTGATAAGTGGTTTGATAACTGCCAGTTTAAAACTTCTTGGGACATGCCCTAAGGATAATGAGGAGTTAATAATATTAAGAAGAGGTTCTGAGATTACAGGAAACACCTCTTTTAGGAGTTTAGTCGGTATTGGATCTAACATACATGTTGTTGATTTTGATGCTTTGATCATATTTGTTAGCTCTTCCTGACCTAGCGAAGGACTGAAGTTGCTCATAGGGAATAATTTTAGTCTTCTGGGGTGCTGTGGCTGACGTATTTGTAATACCAATTTTGTTTCTGATGATTTTGATTTTATGAGTAAAGAAATTCATAAAGTCATTACTACTGTGCTGTGATGGAATATCTGGTTCAATCGAAGTTTTATTCCTAACCAATTTAGCCATAGTACTGAATAAACACCTAAGACTGTTATGGTTATTTTCTATGAGTTTGCTAAAATATGCAGACCTGGCAGTTTTTAGAGCCTGTCTGTAGTTAGAGACACTATCCTTCCATGCTCTGCAAAATACCTCTAATTTTGTATTCTCCCACTTGCGCTCCATTTTCCAAGCTGCTCCCTTGAGAGCATGAGTGTGATCATTGTACCATGGTGTGGGATTTTTCTCTTTAACTTTCTTTAATTGAAAGGGGGCGACACTATCTATAGTGCTATAGAGTGTATCCTTATTTTCTGTGACAACATCAAGTTCTTCTGAACTTTTTGCTGTACTGAGTATGTGAGACAAATCTGGAAGAGTATTAGTGAAGCTATCTTTAGTAGTTGAAAGAATAGTTCTGCCTGGATGATAACATTGCATAGACTGAGTGACCTTTGCTAAGTGCAGCATACCATATATGAGGTAATGATCTGAGATGTCATCACTCTGCAGCAAAATTTCTATATTATCAACATCAATTCCATATGACAAAATTAGATCTAGTGTATGATTTTGGAGATGGGTTGGACCTGTCACATTTTGTCTAACCCCAACAGAGTTGAGAATATCGATAAATGCTAATCCCAGTGTATCATTTTCATTATCTATGTGGATGTTGAAGTCACCGACGATTAAAGCTCTATCCACAGCAACTACTAGATCTGACAGAAAATCAGCATATTCTCTAAGCAATTCAGAATATGGCCCTGATGGTCTATATACTGTTGCAAGAACAAAAGATGACAAATATTTGTTATTTATATCTGACGATGTCACATTAAGCATTATCAGTTCAAAAGAATTAAACTTATATCCTGACCTTTAAGTAACACTAAGTATCACTATAAAAATATCACTATAAATTGTAGCAACTCCTCCTCTACCTTTTATAACAATTACCTGAGGGAGTAGACTCATTTAAACTAATATATTCATCAGTTTTTAGTCTAGGATTCAGTCAAACAGAGCGAATTCAAACTATGATCTGTAACAATTTCATTTACAATTAGTGATCTGTGATCATGTTGCTTGGATAAGACCCAATATATTGCAACAACTTCCATCAGAATATTGCAACATATTATGTAAGAATAGCGGCAATTTATAGATAAACAGAAAAAAACAGAAATGCGTCCTTCTAAAGTTTTATGGATAAGGCCCAATATATTAATGAATCCACCAATAAATGAATGCAACAATTAAGAATTAATGTAAAAATTGTTTTATGTTGATTGCACGCATATCTACAGTTTGTATATCCACCTCTCATAGCCTAATTTTCATTTGTGTCAAAAAAGTTCTAATGGACGTCTTTGTCCTAGGAAGGCTTTTGCTCTTTATGATGCTTTATGAACCTACATCATATTGCATAGTTTTTTTCATTATTATTATTATTGGCAGGCATTCTGCAGTTATTTCACAGTTATCAGATGTGAAGACGTTGCAGGACTTTTCCTGGATATTCACTCCAGCAGCATGCAGAACTATAATGTTCATGCAGGTCATACAAATCTGTTATTGGCTTGTTCTGGTCCAATCACTGACACACAATGACCAGCTGCAGCTGAACCAAGACCCACTCAGGTTCTTCCCAAACCCTTCTGTGCTGAACGCAGCCTCTTCAGTCCCATGGAAACGTCCTGCGAGTACCCAGATTTACAGCTTGCCTGGCTTTACAACCAGCTTTTGTTTACCATAGAATCCTGGGCTGCAGTTCAGGAATGCATAACGGCAGTTCTGGATGGATCTCAGCTCTTGCAGCCGTTCCTGCAGAACTGAAATGGAGCTCCACTTCGACCGACAGAAAAAAAATGATCTTCTAAAAGTTTTTTATAGTCATTCATTCAGGCCTACTAATATGGATTTAGGTACCAACTGTAAACAAATGTTTGTTTGTTTTTTTTGCAATAAAAATGTAACATACACTATAAATAATTGCAATAAAAAACTATTTTGCAGCTTTCAACAAATTCAACTGCACAGCCTCCTCGCAAATTGTATGGTGCTTTATATAGCAGTGCTTCTCAACTGGTGGGCCGTGTCTGTTCTGACAGAGCCTCAAAACAACAATAAATGCGAATGATAAAATGCAACTAACCATATTATCGTGCAAAATTAAAAGGCTCATCAATTTTTAAAATGGAGGAGAAAATCATATATTTAGCTGTTGATATCAAAGGTTGTGCATCCAATAAAATTCTACCGTATTTCGGCATAATATTAATCTCTCATTTGGTAAAATATTTTATACTTGTACAATATTTGGACCAGTGTTTGTTGGCTAGTAAATTACACTTCTGCTGTTTTTGTTGGCATTTACAAAAATGGTTGATTTTGCATAGCGTGTTCCTAATATGCAGTTCATTGTAATACTAATTAATTTCAATGTTTGATTTTACTTTTGTCATATAAACCGTGTTTACAGTGTTGGGTCAACACTTGATGTCCAATGCAAAATTGAAATCCTGAAGCAAAACCATGGTGTGTACCACAGTGGATTGTTATTTTGAACTTAACCCTTTTACATTGATCATTTATTCAATAATGCATGCAAAAAAAAATTATAGAAATGAGTTTTATTTTGTATAAAGTTATAAAATGAATATTGTACAAAAATAAAGTCTGTAGAGAGCTTTGGTTCAGTAACACAAGACAAAAACTTCTCACAGGACCGACAACACACTGCAGGACAGGAAAAGATGCTCAGCAGATATTTGAGCTCATATCTTGAATGTTTTCAATCAAGGAAAGTTATGAGTACAGGACACTTACAAACCATCAGGACACAGGAGTTTTAGATGGAAGAAAATGTGTCTTTTGGGTTTCATCTACAATGCAAAACCATGTTAATCTCGATTAAGGTGGTTTAACTGATGAAATATATATACTTTTGAAATCGGTGGATTTGTTCAGTATACTCGGTGGATTACGCCGTAATTCTTCCTCTGTATCTGTCGTGTGAGTGATGACTGTGGATTTTAATGCACAGAAACATAAAGGCACACTCGCTTGTGTGTATCAGCTACGAAATTCCAACAGAACATAAACACAGCTCTCGTACTGCTTTTGGTTGTAGCCTGTTTCAGAGCGTGTGTTTACAACTGAGTGCACAGATTGCTCTGAAATCACTAGCGAAAATCTTGCCTTGGATTGTTGTTTCCCATTAAGAAGTTTACTTCAAATTCAGTTAGGCTAGACAAAGTAGATTTGACCTAATTGGTCTTAAACAACAGGGAGTCTTGCTGACCACAGCAGGTTTACTGCAGTTTACAGATTAAATTGTAGAATCTGTTCAGCTTTCATAGCGCCAGGCTGCCAGACATTGACCAACAGGTGAACGTGTGTAAAGAGATCACATGTAGCGTAATTGACTGATCAGACAGTATGGATGCCTTCCATTTGTGCTTCTCCGCTCAGCGCAGTCGGTCCCTGTATCTCTCTGGCACTGATTTCGTTACAGCGAGATATAAACACATCAGGCCGGGCAGCATTCTAAAGAGATAACTGGAACCGAGCCATTTGAGGTCCAGTAACAAACCACCAAATCTCGTCTGTGTAAACAATTGGTCTCGCACAGACCTTCATGGGGTTTCGTTTTGTTTAGTTTTTTTTTTTAATGATTTGTTTTACTGAGTGATGGAAAGAGACATAACTAAAGATTTTCACTTTTGCAAAACAACATCAGCTTTTTATTTTCCAAAATAGTAGTTGGTCCACTCAATATTGCCTGCTTATTCTCAATTTTTTTTATAGAAACAACAGTGGTGTCTAGTGTTGCTGGGGATGAAAACGCATATTTCCATCACTAAGTGAGTAACTGCAGGGCCAAATCTGACGGATGGGTTGTTATTATCTGCTTTTCCTTAAAGGAATATTCCAGGTTCAATCCAAGTTAAGCTCAGTCGACGGCATTTTTGGCATAATGTTGATTAGCAAAAAAAATTATTTTGCTTTAAATAAGCAAAAATGGAGGTTACAGTGAGACACTTACAATGGAAGTCAATGGGGCCAATATTTGGAGGGTTTAAAGACAGAAATGTGAAGCTTATAATTTTATAAAAGCACTTACATTAATTCTTCAGTTGAAACTTGTGTTATTTGACCTGTAAAGTTGTTTAAATCATCATTTTTATGGTAATTTCAGGGTTTTTTGGGATTATGGCATTACGTCGTCACTGCCATGAAGTTGTAAAATTGTCTATAACTTCACACAGATGTGGTTAGTAAGTGATTTTATGACAGTAAAATCATGTTAACACACATATTGTTTATGTCTTGTGTCTATACTTTTGAAACAGTGAGTATTTTAATGTTTACAGATTGACCCCATTGACTTCCATTGTAAGTGTCTCACTGGAACACACATTTGTGCTTTTTTAAAGAAAAGAAGGGACGAGTCGAAATACAATTTTGTTGTAATCAACATTATGCCACAAATGCTGCTGATTGAGCTTAACGTGCATTGAACCCGGAATATTCCTTTAAAAGAACATTTTGTTTATCATGTTGTCACCCTCATGTCGCATCAACCGCAAATTGTTTTTTTCTTCTTTTAATCTATGAAACAAAAATGGAGATCTAAAGGCAGAATGTCTGAACTTTTCCATTAAAAATAGATGGTGTCTGACTCCAAAAATGGCAAAAAAAGCACCATATATCACAAAAATAGCCCATTCTATGTGTGCTACATTATTGAGTCTTCAAAAAACATCCAATAGCTTTATGTGAGGAATCATCAGCTGCGGCGTACGGTAAGATCAGTGAATAATACCTTAAAATTGGGTCTGTTCCTCACACAAACTACTTTTATGATACTAACACGGTGCTTTATGTTCTTTTCAGAGCTTGACCATGTAAATCCCCATCCACTTTTATTGTATGAAAAAAAGCGCAGCTCATGCATTCTGTCAAACATCTCATTTATGTTTCACGGCAGAAAGAAAGCCATTTTGAACAACACAAGGGTGAGTAAATAATGACAAAATGTTCATTGTTGGGTGAACATGCTCAAATTTGGCACCATCCAAGACAGAGAACACGAACCTTCTTTAAATAAATACGAAAAAACACAAACAAACACTCTTATACGATGGATTGCAATAAATAACAATAACTTACTTAAATCTCAATAAATACATTTTCATATATACTATATATTTAGATAGCTTTCTGGATATTAAAGATTTGGGGTCTGTTGTTGTGGATGTACTGGGGTCAGTCCACAGGGTCGTGAGGCGGTCTTGCGTTCATCCACAGTGTAAACGTAATAATCCACTGCGGGCGAGTCACGTGAACACGTCTGACGGAAACAGAGTCGTCTATAGCAAGTCCGAGCCATATGTTTGGGGGAAATCTTGTGGGTTTGGTAACAAAGTGAATACTGAACAGTTTAACGACACAGCATGTCTAAACCGTTTCTGCAAGAGCATTGTTTCACTAGCAACGCTGAGAGACAATGCTACAACACGATCGCCCCCGCATTTTCCGTCTTCAGAGCTGCGTTTCTCAGCACCTCAACGTGCGAGAGCATTTCGTCCGTCCCATTCGCCACGTCAAACACAGGCACACTTTTTTGCAGAATGTTTCTTTAGTGTGTGATACTCCAAACTGTCGTCCAAGAACGAAATATCGTCGTCGAAAGCGATCGGCCGACAGCAAGTCCGAGAGGGCGTGTCTTTGTCCAGCTTCTTGTTATGGGTCAGGTTGTTCAGGATTTTGTCGTAGTTAGTTTCCGCGTCGTAACAGGGGCCGCTGCAGTAGCGGAATATCATTTCCTCTTTGGTCCTGTAACCCAATCCCAGATCCGTCACGTTGAGGTGGATCTCTTTAAGCAGGCAACCACGCCCTAGACCTTTGACCCTGTCGTCTCGACTTTCCTTTCCCCATCGGCCGCCGCCTCGTGCACGACCTCTCTTTCGGTCTCCTCGTCCCCGTCCCCCTCTCTCACTGTTTGTTGCTCCTTTCTGTCGTCCCTTGTCCCTTTTCGCTTGAGAGCCAACATCCAACTCCGGTGATCGCCGCAATCGGCCAAAAGTTGCTTCGATGAAGTCCATTATGTTCTCAAACTGCTCCGGGTAAAGGCCGGTTAAATAATCTTTAATAGAGAGAAAAAATTTATCAGCATACAAACAGATTTTTGCAATGCAATGCTAGCACAAGATCATTGTCACTATTTACTTACAATTGATTAGTCACATAGAAACAGTGCAGATCCTTCAATACTTTTTTTTTTTGTTGTTGTTGATTTTTTCCCCTTTTTCACCCAATTTTGGAATGCCCAATTCCCAATACGCTCTAAGTCCTCGTGGTTGCGTAGTGATTCGCCTCAATCCGGGAATCCCAGTTGCCTCCACGTCTGAGACCATCAACCCGTGCATCTTATCACATGGCTTGTTGAGTGCGTTGCCACGGGTGTGGAGGCTTTATGCCATCAACCGTGGCATCCACGCACAACTCACCACGTGCCCCACCGAGAGCGAGGAGGTTAACCCATGTGACCCTCCCTAGCAACCGGGCCAATTTGGTTGCTTAGGAGACCTGACTGGAGTCACTCAGCATGACCTGGATTCAAACTCGCGAACTCAGGGTGTGGTAGTCAGCCTTTTATCTTGAAAAATATGTTTGAAAATTATTTTGAAATTAATGATTAAGTTGTGTACACTCACGTGTATTCAAGATGTAAGGAAAGTATTTTAATACTTTCTTTATGGTTACACCACTTGACATTTTCAAAGTCATTAAAATGCTATCTCAATGTTTGGATTTGGACCAACTTGGATGCACAGATTATATTTCAAGGAACAAGTGTTTTAAACTAAGTTTTAAAAAGACTTCTCAACCTTATATGTCAATGACCCTTTTGGACCCTGCTATATATATATACTGTATATATGTCAATATTTGTTTGTCGCTCTTGACAATTCCCAAAAATCAGATGAGAACACTAGGGATAACGGTTCTCTCTGGTTGCATTGAGTAAGAGGGCGTGCTGTTCATCCCACGACTGTGATGGAAAATCTTATCGATTATGATATTGAGGCACAGCAGAATACATCTGCTCAACCACAAATTCAAAACATGCAGGCTGCCCTCCTCCTAAACAAAGGCAAGGAAGAGCACCAGTGCTTTAATCTGCATGTAATGCACCATGATTTGATTATGGACGAAACTCCTCGAAGTTCACTCTCTCTTGATTCAACCAAATAGATGGTATTACAGTTCCTGGCACTATATGAGCACATTTGGTAATCTTGCTATGATGATGGTACTAATCAGGTAATAAAATGGGCTCTTGAACTTGTATTTAAGGTTGTCGATGGGCCATATGACCGGTAAACCAAAATGTTCTCTGTAGGACTGAGTTCGGTTTTGGGTGGTGAAAATTCACCCCAAACGTTTGCAAGAACGCAGGGCTGTAAGCACCATAGACACTGGGTTTTCCAATTGTAGAATGTGATCTCCCATATTCCATAATATGTGGGTTACATCTTTGGTTGTGAACGAGATGAATAGTTGTAATTTCAGGATGTAATCTCCTTTGCATTACTTTCATTTGTGTAACCATCAGCCGGTTGGTTATATGATCTAATCCACAATTTACAGGGTACAATGGTATCAATTGAAGACTAGGATGTACTTCGTTTTTCCACATTCCGTTCGGTCTTGCGCACAGTTGAGCGCTCATCCTTTTTAAAGTAAACTCTTTTGACTGCAACCCTATAAGAACGCGTTTGACACAGAAGTGAGACGCTCCAAAAGCGTCCGTCTGACGCATGTGTACGTGACGCGTTCTTAGAAAAGTCCTTATAATAAATCTACTTCGGACAGTTTGACAAGTTCAATTGCAAAATGGATTGCTGTGCACTATGTTCAATATGGAAATGAACAATATATTGCCTTCTAAAGCCACTTTTTGTATTGCCTTATCAATGATTTACTCGTCTAACACAATAATGCTATGCATTTTAATTACCTGTATCATTAGATTTATAATATATATTATATTTAAAATTATTTAATCAATATATATATTATTAAGATGCTGATTACCACCCCTGGAGTCGTGAGTTCAAATCCAGGGTATGCTGAGAGACTCCAGCCAGGTCTCCTTAGCAACCAAATTGGCCCGGTTGCTAGGGAGGGTCACATGGGGTAACCTCCTCATGGTCGTTATAATGTGGTTTGCTCTCAGTGAGGCGCGTGGTGAGTTGTGCGTGGATGCCGCGGAGAATAGCGTGAAGCCTCCACACGCGCTACGTCTCCGCGGTAACGCGCTAAACAAGCCACGTGATAAGATGCGCGGATTGACGGTCTCAGACGCAGAGGCATCTGAGGTTCATCCTCCGCCACCCGGATTGTGGCGAGTCACTACGCCACCACGAGGACTTAGAGCACATTGGGAATTGGGCATTCCAAATTGGACAGAAAAAAAAAATCAATATATATATTAAATTATTAGCATTTGAGGGCATTTCTCAGCAAATATTTATATATTTGATTAATTAACTGGCATATCATGTTATTAATTTGATTAAAGAATGCAATCGATTGACAGCCCTAAAAAAGACCATAGAAGGAGACAGTTCACACTGTTAATGCCCGCTTTAGTGCCCCTTGTGGCAACTCTGAGAATGCAGAATGCATTTCAGAATGCAACAACGCAGAAATCAAGCTTGTGTTATCTGAAGTGTTACTTGCCTTGACTTCGTTTCGGACCTCACCATCTTGGATAATGTTTTTATGGAGTTTTTCGTCCAATATTTTGGAAAGATGCATTATCAGTGTTTCTTTGGCTGAAGGATTGGCACCAAGGTATTCAACAGTGCAACATATTGAACGAATTGTACTTCTCTCACTGCTCTCATTCATGCCAAATTAAATATGACATCTACCCTGTCTAAAGTGACTTGTCTCTAGACGACCAAGCTTCCATTTGTAACAACACTATTTGGAGCGATGTCGAGGAGCAGAGACACTGATGCATGTAGAAATGGAATCCCCAAGACGCATAGCCACTAAGTGAATCAACATGTGTTTGTTTTTGCAGCTTACATTGCCTGTTGTTCACCATAGTAGCTTCCATTACTCAAAGGTCTCGTTTGAGGATTTAATTGTCTTTTGAAACAATAGCATTCATATTTTACAAGCCAATAGCCGATGGATTTGTTAATACTCCAATTGCGCTACTTAAGAAAATTCCCACGATGCACGATGAAGCATTCGGCCAAGAACATCCTTCAAATGCCAACCGTTCTGTGTCGTATCAAGAGAGCATGCAGTTTTACTACTGTGTAAACATGAGGCCGTGTCATCTACTGTTAAACAAGTGGAACAGCTGTTGAAATGTGCATAAACACAGTGAATGTATAGTTCTCTCGCAGCGTTTCCTAAAATGTTCATGCATCGTGCATGCCTTTCCCATCACATCATCATCTGTTTGTGTGCACCGCAGCATCTTACAACTGTGCTTTCCCTATAAACAATCTGTGCAAAGGAATGTCACTTCCAACTCAAGTTCCTCCGTGTCATAATCTATGAGATTATAAACAAGTTTTTGGTCTCTTTAAAAGCTCAACCTCTGTGTTTAAGGCCAAACTCCTCTTTCATTTTCATATTTCCATGCTGCTTATAAGATGCAGCAAACATAATACAATCTCACTGGGTATTTGTTAAGTAAACATGTGGTACGCCGGTGGTTTTGATGGGAATGTTTCAGTTGAGACATATTCAAAATACTCTTGACCAGTATATTGTCACAGTCGTGCCTCTTTATACATCAATGGGAGCTGAGTTGCTCAACATGCAGCTTTATAAGTAATTGAAAACAGCTCACAGAATTACACAATTGCATCTGAACTAAAAAGACATAGCAATGTATACACTGTAAATAAGATCTGATTTCTGATGGCTTTGAAGTCACATGATTAACTTGGCATCAAAACTCTTGCTATGCAAGAAATGTGAGAGTTAAGTGATCACTTACATTGTTCCTCCATGGAGGCTTGTTTTAGGTGAGTGTTTTCAGGTTGGGAGTCGATGATGGGGTCCCTATAGTGGCGTTCTGTGATGACGGCTCTTTTGGAAGGCTGCTGCTTGTGGAAGATCGGACGTGTGGAAACGGCGCTCAAGAGCAACAAACACGTGGCTAGAATTTCCCATAACTTCATTTTAGACTCAGTTCCTTTGAGGGAAGCTGCAACAGTGCAGAGGTAAACACTTTAAGATTCACACAATTACATGCACGGGTCACAACATTTAGGATAGAAACTGACAGATGAAGAAAGGGGGTCTTTTTCGTTGTGAGTCACGGGTTCAGTTCCCAGGGAATGCACATGATGAAAAATGCAAGTTGCTTTGGATAAAAGTGACTACAAATTGCATAATGTTCTGAAAATTGTCCAATATTGGCATTAACAGTTCAGGAAGCAAAAATAGACAGAAAACTAAAGATAAAAGGGCTGTAACTTGTGAAAAGCGCAAAATTTAACATTTTGATGACGGGCCTCCGTGAAATGTGTTCTGTGGGGCTGCAGCTCAGTTAATGCTAAACAGATTTCTGTCAATATTACAGTGCAGAAAAATGTGTGTTTTCTGCCAGAGTTTTCCCCTCATTCCTGATGCAGAACTCCTGTTGATGAAAAGGCTAATAAAATAGACCACTTGAATCTAATGATGTTTACAAAATCTTTTATGGCCCTTTATTGCAGTGAATGAGGCTTTGCTCTAAATGGCTTCAATTATTAATCATAAAAACGTGCTGTTTCGATATTTTTATAAGTTATTGATATAGACACAGGTGAGGTTGGTTTAGACATTTAGTGCATCGTTCCACTTAATATACAATCCCAGCCAATTCCAATCTATAAATCCCAGAGATTTTATGAGTTTTTGAGATGTTGCCTTTTTAAAAAAAACAATGCTTTATGCAATTTATAACATTTATTTTAAAAGTTGCATATGATCAAAGGCCACAGTGTGCTTTGAAATAAATCCATTCAAGGATTCAAGGTCTCCATATTATATGCAATTATTGTGGACTTAAGAGTGTCTTTTAGATGTTACACAGTTAGCAAAGTCCCATTACACTCTCTTTTTAAAAACATGATTTATTGTACATATATATATATATATATATACATACACACACACACACACACACACACATATATAAAGGTAAATACATAAAGGGGAACACTATCAGAAAAAATAAAAGGTACCAAATAAGTTTTCCAGCCTGATGCCATAGAAGAACCATTTGATGTTCAATGGTTTTGTAAAAAAAACATCTATAATAGTATATAGTACAATACAGTACTTTCTATAGTTTATAGTATATTCTCAGTACAAAACAACCTAAAACCAATACACATATCTGAATAACTTACAGTATATTGGAACATCAAGAACTAATATATATATTAATGTGTGTGTGTGTATATATACATATATATATACACACACACACACACACACACACACACACACACACACACTACCGGTCAAAAGTTTTGAAACACTTGACTGAAATGTTTCTCATGATCTTAAAAATCTTTTGATCTGAAGGCGTATGCTTAAATGTTTGAAATTAGTTTTGTAGACAAAAATATAATTGTGCCACCATATTAATTCATTTCATTATAAAACTAAAATTGTAAAAGTTTTTGAAATTGATGACTTGGACCAAATAATAAAGAAAAGCAGCCAATAAGTGCCCAACATAGATGGGAACTCCTTCAATACTGTTTAAAAAGCATCCCAGGGTGATACCTCAAGAAGCTGAAGAAGAGAAAATGTCAAGAGTTCATGTCTGCAAATTCTACACAAAGGGTGACTACTTTGAAGATGCTCAAATATAACACAGTTTTGATTTATTTGGGATTTTGTTTAGTCACAACATAATTCCCATAATTCCATTTATGTTATTCCATAGTTTTGATGACTTTACTATTATTCTAAAATGTGAAAAACAATTATAATAAAGAATGAGTGTTTCAAAACTTTTGACCGGTAGTGTGTGTGTGTGTGTGTGTGTGTATATAAATAAACATTATTATTTTTATTTTTTTCTCCTATCTTTAAATATAATAATAATAATAATAATAATAATAACCCTTTACAGCCATAAGAGCCTTTATATTTAGGTGTGTAGCAAAAAATGTAATGTACAATTTTTTTTTACATTTTATTTATATCGATATGGATTTATAGAAGTTACGCGGTCAAAATCCCATTTTTAAATACATTATTTACTATTTTAAACTGGCACCAGTGTCCCAGTAAATACAGCCTAGATCAACAGTACTATATGTATGTTTACATAAGTTACAAAGAGATTTTTATGACAAAAAAAAAACAATGTACTCTTAAAAAAATAAAGGTTTCAAAGGGAGTTTGAACCTTTCTAAATTCAATGGTTCTTTAGAAAACCATCTTTGTATCTACAGTAGCCTACTGGTGCCTCAGAGAACCAAGAATCCAAAAACACTGAAGAACCTTTAATGAAACTTTATTCATCTCCAAACTTTATAGAGCTACACATGGCACTTCATAAGCAGAGGAGTTCTCTGGTGAACCTCAAAACAATGGAAGAACTTTAATATTTAAGTGTGTAAAAGATGACACTTTTGATGTCCGTTTCCAGAGGGAACATTGGAGACTCACCTTAAATGTGGCCCATCCAGACCAGCGCTTCGGAGAAAAGCCAAATTCCCAGATAATCTCCAAACATTTACAGATCCAAAAGTATCCGTGCGGTATCCTCAGAAAGAGCACGTCTCCATTCAGAACATGTTATCCACTAGATCCAAATGAAGCGCGAGCAGAAGCGTCCAGAGCTTCAGTGTGTCAGACTGACGCGCCGCGCCGCTCAGCTCACTGTGCGCAACGCGACGCTCAATGCTGTGCTGCCGCTAAGCTGCGCGTCTGTAATGTGAGAGAAACGCACCGTGCGCAGCTGCATCTCGTCAAACAAATACATCAGGGAATCCGGATCCGAATTCACTCTGATAGTTTTCCAAATGACTCATTGAAACGCGTGGCATTCTGCCTCCAAAACGCGACGCGCAGATGATCGACCGATGCGTTGAGACAGGTGAATGATCTTTAATATCCACTCAGATGAGGTGAAAGTATGACGCGGTTCTTCTCAGCTCATGTAAATGCCTGTTTTATCTGTCAGCACATAGCAGTCATCCACACGCGCGTCTGTTGTACGCGTTTGACGCGCATGCTGAGCTCTGAGCGCGTTTATATACATTCACGGTTCGAGCGCACTGACGCGTCTCTGGATCCGCCCTCAAATATTCTCTCGTGCTCGCAGAACTCAATCACAACAGATACAGATAAAAAGAAAATATTGTGTATTTTTGGAAAGGGTACTATTGCACGTTCTGAATGGATTTAATTGATTTGCATATATGGTGTATTGGTTATTTAGACTGTTTCTAGTGTTTGTTTTTTAAAGAATTTGATTATTTTAACATTGAGAGTATTTATCAGATCATCATATAATTTTCTACTTGTAGACCTAATGTTCAGTATTGCAGAGCAGAGCGGCATCAAATGACATAAGGCACATTTTATCATGTTTGTTTGGGGTCTTGTTTACATTTACCATGATTAAACCACGGTATCATTTGCAAATGCAATGGTATATAAAAATGGTAATCATTTAATGTCACAGGATATACTGCTTTACCATGGTGTTACCATCTGATACCATCATTTTACCATGGTACCACCCCAGTACTTTCTGGTTATTGTGTTAAAAATTATTATTTTTAAAGTACATTGGAGTACTTGTAAATCTCATTGTAGCTACATGAATATGGTAGTCATTCTGTATTATATCAAAGTCATGCAATAATATTATCGAGGCACATGTCCAAAAACATTAGCATGATATTTATCAACGTACCATGGTATTACCATCTGATCTGCCACAGTCCTTTTATAAAAGGAGTTCTGTGGTGTTTTTGTATTTTCATGAAAATATGCACCACTCCAAATAATTAATCTAAAGTTGTATCATACAGACTTTATTAAAGCATTGAATCACACGCAGGATAGAGATAGATAGACAGACAGATAGATAGATAGACAGACAGACAGACAGATAGATAGATAGACAGACAGACAGACAGATAGATAGATAGACAGACAGATAGATAGATAGACAGACAGACAGACAGACAGATAGATAGATAGACAGACAGACAGATAGATAGATAGATAGGCAGACAGACAGATAGATAGATAGACAGACAGACAGACAGATAGATAGATAGACAGACAGACAGATAGATAGATAGATAGGCAGACAGACAGACAGATAGATAGATAGGCAGACAGACAGATAGATAGATAGATAGACAGACAGACAGATAGATAGATAGATGATTGATAGACAGATAGATAGATAGAAAGGCAGACAGACAGATAGACAGACAGACAGATAAATAGACAGATAGATAGATAGATAGATAGATAGATGATTGATAGACAGATAGATAGACAGACAGACAGACAGACAGACAGATAGATAGATAGATAGACAGACAGATAAGATAGAAAGGCAGACAGACAGATAGACAGACAGACAGACAAATAGACAGATAGATAGATAGATGATTGATAGACAGATAGATAGTTAGATTTATAGATAGATAGACAGATAAGATAGACAGACAGACAGATAGATAGATAGATGGATAGATAGACAGACAGATAGATAGATGATAGATAGATAGATAGATAGACAGACAGATAGATAGATAGACAGACAGACAGATAGATAGATGATTGATAGACAGATAGATAGATAGATGATTGATAGACAGATAGATAGATAGAAAGGCAGACAGACAGATAGACAGACAGACAGATAAATAGACAGATAGATAGATAGATAGATAGATAGATAGATAGATAGATAGATGATTGATAGACAGATAGATAGATTTATAGATAGACAGACAGACAGACAGACAGACAGACAGACAGATAGATAGATAGACAGACAGATAGATAGATAGATAGGCAGACAGACAGACAGATAGATAGATAGACAGACAGACAGATAGATAGATAGATAGGCAGACAGACAGACAGATAGATAGATAGGCAGACAGACAGATAGATAGATAGATAGACAGACAGACAGATAGATAGATAGATGATTGATAGACAGATAGACAGATAGATAGATAGAAAGGCAGACAGACAGATAGACAGACAGACAGATAAATAGACAGATAGATAGATAGATAGATAGATAGATGATTGATAGACAGATAGATAGATTTATAGATAGACAGACAGACAGACAGATAGATAGATAGACAGACAGATAAGATAGAAAGGCAGACAGACAGATAGACAGACAGACAGACAAATAGACAGATAGATAGACAGATAGATAGATGATTGATAGACAGATAGATAGTTAGATTTATAGATAGATAGACAGACAGATAAGATAGACAGACAGATAGATAGATAGATGGATAGATAGACAGACAGATAGATAGATGATAGATAGATAGATAGATAGACAGACAGATAGATAGATAGACAGACAGACAGACAGATAGATAGATGATTGATAGACAGATAGATAGATAGAAAGGCAGACAGACAGATAGACAGACAGACAGATAGATAGATAGATAGATAGATAGATAGATAGATGATTGATAGACAGATAGATAGACAGACAGACAGACAGATAAGATAGATAGACAGATAGATAGATAGAAAGGCAGACAGATAGACAGACAGATAGATAGATAGATAGATAGATAGATAGATAGATGATTGATAGACAGATAGATAGATAGACAGACAGATAGATAGATAGGCAGACAGACAGATAGACAGATAGATAGATAGATGATTGATAAACAGACAGACAGACAGACAGATAGATAGATAGATAGACAGACAGACAGACAGACAGACAGATATATTGATAGACAGATAGATAGACAGACAGACAGACAGATAAGATAGATAGACAGATAGATAGATAGAAAGGCAGACAGATAGACAGACAGATAGATAGATAGATAGATAGATAGATAGATAGATAGATGATTGATAGACAGATAGATAGATAGACAGACAGATAGATAGATAGGCAGACAGACAGACAGATAGATAGATAGACAGACAGATAGATAGACAGACAGATGATTGATAGACAGATAGATAGATTTATAGATAGATAGACAGACAGACAGATAGATAGATGATTGATAAACAGACAGACAGACAGACAGATAGATAGATAGACAGACAGACAGACAGACAGATATATTGATAGACAGATAGATAGATAGTCAGACAGACAGACAGATAGATAGATAGACAGACAGATAGATAGATAGACAGACAGACAGACAGACAGATAGATTGATAGACAGATAGATAGATAGTCAGACAGACAGACAGATAGATAGATAGATAGACAGACAGACAGATGTTGCACTTTAATGTAGTGCATAAAATCATAAATCTATAGGCACTGTTCAAACGATAACAACGGTATAAAGGAAATGTATTCATATAATGTCTTTTTATCTTGTCTGCTTATATACTCACCCATTTACCTGTAGTGCACTGTCTTGTGTATTCAGAAATGTCTGTAATATTGTTTGTGTATTGAAGATTAAAAACACTGCTTTGCTTTATGATATCCTGTAGAAATCTTTGTTATAAGATTCTTAGTAAAGAGACAAACCCTTAAACTTAACAGTGAACTTCTAAAAGACAGGACATGGCATGTTGTGCTTTGAATGGGTATTATGGTGAATATTCAGGACTTGCGTGTTTTTCTCATAATAAGGGCTCAGAAATGGCACGTGTGTTTTTATGTTGTTCCCATCAGTGGGTTTGTCATGATGACATTTCATTGTTTGATATGATTTTCAATGGACTATAATGTTATTAATGATACACAGTTAGAAAGAGGAGACTATTTGATGATTTCTTGGATTTTGGGGTTTTCATGGCAGGAATCGAAGTTTCCAGGTAACTGATATTCATGAGCATTTGCATCGTGGCCAAACAGTTGCACAGCTCAGAATTTCCCAGCCTGCTACAATGTATTTCAGGTAAAAGACCTCATTCTTGATGTACATTTTATTATGTTCAGCACTCAGTGTTGTGTTTCAGTTTAGGTAATATGAAATGATGTGCTTTTAATTACAATAGTGTTTTAGTCCAATAAAGCAACGTTCTATGAGTCCTGATATTTCTTAAAACAGCATTGTAATGTTTCGCTGTCTGTGTTTGATACATTGAATTCTTGTGATACTATTTTCGTTGGTGGAGCAAAATAAACTGTGTGGCTGACCGTATTGTAACTGAAATGTAAGTTACTTAATATTAACTTCTTGTTTATAGAACGGTTGTATAAAAGCAATATCATACTTAATTTAAACATATTTTAAATTCATGTTTTATAATCATCTTTTTTTTAAAGGAATGTTTTGGGTCCAATAAAAGTTAAGCTCAATTAAAAGCATTTGTGGCATGTCTCGTCTTGTCCCTCCTTTATTTTAAACAAAAGTCACTTACAATGGAACTGAATGGGGCCAGTCCATAAACGAAACCTAACCCTAACCCTAACACGGTTTCAAAAGTATAACCACAAGACCTAAACAATACCGGTATACAGTATGTGTTAACTTGATTTTAGTGTGATAAAATCGTTTACTAATCTTACCAGGGTTAAGTTATATCCAATATCACAACTGTATGATGTGTACGTCTTGTGGTTATATTTTTGATACAGTGTGTATTTTAATGTTTACGGATTGGCCCATTCACTTCCATTGTAAGTGCCTCCTGTTCAGCTGTGCTGAAATTCAATACAGCAGCATTACTTCATTAATTTTAAATATGTTTAATGTGCAATAATGTCATTACCCACCAATATCAACAGGACGGTATTTTCAGAAATGTTTTCATGGCACTAAACTTTACTTCATTACAGCTCATATATAAGCACTTCTAGAGTGGTACTTCACATATGCATTAAGCAAGGTGTTGCATATCTGATTCAGCTGTGACATTGTGAGCACATCGTTCTGTAGTGAAGTCCGATCTCTCAGTCCTTCATTTAGATATGTGAGTGTGGTTATATTTAAGCAATTTTGTCATAATTGGCTGTAAGCCCAGAGCTCCTGGGGTGGAATCAGACTTCCTTGATCTATTTTCTCTCTCCACATGCCTCTTTGACAGAGCGAAGTTTTTTGCACTTTTATTGACAGTGAATTTGACACTCAGAGATACTGAATTGTGTAGACTGCTTACTCAGTTTAATTAAAGAGGTCATCATGCATTTATTTATTTATACTGTATATATATATTCTTCAGAAGGATCTGCAGAGCGGCAGGTGCTACACAAAGTCAGGAACAGCACAAGGTTAGACATACTTTTACCACATTTTACTCTTATCATTAGTTCTTCTGTTTAGGACAATGTGGTTTAAAAGAATAACGTTACTATACCTATATTTTTGCAAAATGATTTTTACGTGGCTTGAACGTATCTCATCAGTTTCCTGGTGAAATGAACAATAGAGGCGCTACAACACCTTGAATTCACTTTCAGTCAAAATTACGATTAAAACGCCAGATTAGATTATCAGTTCATAAACACTTACTTTTCATCCTGTTCCTCACACAATGCTATCTTATGACATCTAAACACTTTTACTATAGCGCATGACTTGTAAGGTGATACATTTTAATTTTCGCATTACATAGCCGACTACATTTACAAGCTTGTTCGAGTGTGATGAAATTGCGCGGTAGCTCAATTGATAGAGCATTGCACTTGTGATGTAATGGAGCGGGGTACGAGTCCTAAAGAGGAAGTGAGTCGAAATGTGAGCCTAAAGTGTCACAGAAGCACCACAAAATGACCTGATTGTGTTTTTCATCTCACATTAGCTTTTTCTGACATTATCGGTTAGGTTTAGGTTTAAGATCTAGGACCTTAAAATCCTCATCTGTTAGTGAAAAAACGTAAATCCCTTTTAGCGCCACACAGTGGACATTTTACCTCAGAACTGCCACAATACGTGTAATGAACCACACAATGCCATTCTGCAAAAATGTCACAGCGGTCACATAATTTTCATGATATCAGGCTGGAAAAAGCCTGATATTGTGCAGGCACGTGTAGTTGTCTTTTGCAGTTGAATCATCAAACACTTTGAACTACATTAATGTACACACATTAAATGACAATGTGGAAAATATGTGTGAGGAGCTAATCAGAGATGTTTGTTTGGTTGAAATGCTCAGGATAATTGGATAACAGGAATATGGGTGTAGAGATCAAAGATCAGACTGCCGTGTGTATCACTCATTTGACTGCATCGCTGACGGCTGTGCTCACCACAACACAATACTGTAAACAATTAGATAAAATAAATGTTATTGCCGAACGGCAATGATAATAGCTGCCTTGCTGGTGTAGGACCAAAGTACACACTGACAATAACCTAGTAACTATTGAAATTAAATTGGTTTATGCATAATCGGTAGATCTTTAGTGATTTTTGAATCAAACAATATTGACTATATTATGTTTGGCTGAGTTACATGACCTTTATTCCACATTAAATTGGTGTGTTTGACAAATAATCAAAAGCTGGCAGCAGTTTATTTTGTGTGTCTCTGCTGATGTGGCATACAGTCATCATTATATGTGGTGGAGTTTGCCAGCATTTGGATGCAGTCATCACTCGTGTGATATGGCAGCACTCCATGGCAGACAAAGTCTTGGAATTAGCATTTATAACATAAAAAAGCAGTGCGTTTCAAGAGTTTGAATTCTCATAAGAGACTGTTGGACCTTCAACCTTGTACTTCAAGAAATAACAAACAAACTAGATAGATGTTTTCCTGTGCAACACTTACTTGTCTGCTAAGGTGTTCTGGTTGGTTGCTAGGTGGCATGGACAGGACTAAAGGGGGACTAGGGGAGGACGTACAGTATGTAAAAAATTATTATGACCCAAATAGAGCTCAAACATGACTGGACATGATTTGGATCATATATATATACTGCCTGACTTCATTATGACATAATTTGGTTAAGGTTGCTAAATCAAAAATCTAGTCATAAAAAATATAATATCTTTTGTACAGCTTGGTCTGAAGATCATCTGAAGATTAAGAAAAATTAGCCAAGATTTGTAGGAGTAGAGGAAAAATTATGATATATTTTAAGATATTGGGCAATCGATAGAATGTACATTGAAAATACAACTTTCTCTCAACTTGACATGAGAAGTGAAACCAGAAGAAAAAATTATTATTCTTCTAAGCCAAAGAGCTCAAAAGTGAAAACTGGTGGTGGTGCTAGAGGGTTGGTCTTGTAGATCCCATAGTTGGTCAGAAGACTATTAAGGACAACCCCAATAGGTGTGCCAAATTTCACAGCTTTCCTTCAAACAGTTCTACAGGCTGCCATATACTTCATTGGCAGAGGAAGAAGAAATAATAATAAGAAAACTAACAGATACAATAGGGGCATTGTCCCTAATTAACAATTAAACAAATTTTCCTTAGAATGCAATATGGATACTCTCAAATAGACTACTTTAGACAAAGCGATTTTGATATTTGCCAAGAAAGTCTTCAACTTTATTCCACCATGCACCAAGAGTTTGCAATTCTTTGCTATAAAAATGGCCTTTCATGCTGTAACGTTGTACTGTAAGTAGAGTATGTCATCGCTTGGCAGCAGTATACATGTATTACCATTTTACAGGTGTGTGTAGCAACGTAAAATGCTTGTTGATCTACTGGAGAGTCAATGGTCGTGTAGTCAGTGACCTGCTCGTGTGCAAGATACTCCACTCTGCTGCGCTCTGGGTGTGTTAGCTGCAAGTGATAAATCCAGATAAGAAATATATAAAGTTAAGGGCTAGAGATATGTCTGGACTTTCACACTGAGGTATTCTGGATTTTGCATTGAATCAATTATGGCTTGGCATTCTATTTTTACCCCAAATAGTCCAAAAGCCAATCCAATCAAGTGATGAAACATATTTTTTCACACCTTAGACTGTGGTTGAAGTAAAATTTAGTCAATATTGTTGACCAGAGGAAAATTTTACTACTCAGAGGTTGCGCAAGAGACTCTCTGTTATGTTTAATTGAAGTATTGGCTTTGTGTCAGATGTTTCTTCTGAAAAAGAAATAAAAACAGACTCAATTGAGTCCATTTTTGTCATCCAGTAAGAGTTTAGAGCTATAAAATGAATGTAGATGGTATAGCTCAAAACACTTGCTCTTACGGGAATTTGATGAGTTCATATTGAGATATGTGACTTTTGATCGCTGACACTGGGATCTGGGCAAGTCTGAGCACCATTTGAGATATTGCTGAGATCTCTTCTGAAACTTTAGAGGAGACACATGTGACGTGAGATTACTGGAGATGCAGGAAACACTGGCAAAACTGTCCATTTGCTCTCTCATTGCTATCTAGGAGAAACAACTGACATCTAATTTGTGATTTTTCTTTCCTATGGGTGGCTCTGTCTTGCAAATGCACCATTGAGAAAGCTCCTCTTTTTTATGAAAGAAATGTAGACCTAACATATCATGTCCATTTGTTTGGTTAGTGGCGGTGCATGTGAAATAAGAAGTCCTGCTAATTGATCCAGTAGATGTGTGTTGGCAGATCTCCAGGAGGTTGAATGCTTACAGGAGTCGTGATGTCCAGCAGACTGCATAAAGTATCTCAGAATGATTCAGGGAATTTGAGAGGCCCAACCCGGGTGTTTGATTCCAGTCGATGGGTTTGCACAGGACAGACTTGCTATGATCAGCTAAGTGCTCGTTTACAGGCCCTGCGCCGTCTCTGTAAGCCCTAAACAGCTCTGTGCACTCTGCGGTTAGGCTGTGATTGTGTTTGCAACCTTTTGTGACTCCACCAGACGTGCACTCACTACATGCCTGTGCTTTGTTATGGTACCTGTGAGATTTGACCACAACCAGCTGCTGATCATGAGTTGTCCCATTGGGGCACGTTGGGCATGCCAGAAGCAGGCATGGTGCTTGCAATGCTTTGTAAACATTCCAACTTTCTACTTGGACTGGGAGTCAATTCTGAAAAGAATAGATTCTTCAGTTCCGTGGTTTTGGGAATTTAGAGTCGACTTCTGGCCATTTATTACCATATATTTCACTTTGCCTCCTATTTTTGTCCAAATTGTGTGCTCTGTTCATCCATATCCAGTCTCATGTCGATGTTTTCATGTCCTTGCTTTCTCAAGGGCTATTCTTGAGGTACGCTGTGCTATTTTGATGCTAACCTCTAGCATTTAGCATTAGGCGTGCTTAAAGTGTGGAGTACATGGACTTGTCTTGACTTACATGTAACAAGGTTGGTCTAATTGGAGGAGGAAGTGCTGAGCATTTTTAGAGCGGACAGGGCTTCAGGACCCAGGAATTGATCTGAGGGAGGACTGGATAATGTTTCTGGCTCTAGTTCTGCCATGTCCTGAGCTAATCCAGCTCCAATCACAGGCACAGGAAGCATGCCTCTGAGCGCAGAGTGCAAAGAGTTGGCAGCACCTGCAGCAGTGAGGATCAAAAGAGCTGCAGATAAGCCACTCGCTGGATCCATGTCACGCTATATCCACAGGATATTATGTCGCTTTCAGTAGCTACAGCAGCTGGTCAGCTGGACAACAGTGGATCGTGTTTGACTTGGAGGAACTCTCAGAAATTGTGGTACGAGGTTGAGGGTTGAAGGTCAAAGGGATGTTTCTAGTTGGACCAAAACATGACATACGCAGGAGCGTAGCAAACCCTATAAGAAGGGAGGAACATGTCCAATATCCAGATTTAGAAATCAGGAAGATAACCAAGACCCATGTCTTAATATGCCCCCACACCTTTTTCAAAAGTTAGAATAAATAACTGGTAAACTGGTTCAGCTAGTAAAGAAGACCTTAGCAACCGTAGCATCATGGCAATGACTTCTGCACAGGTAAACACCACTTTTTTCAGAAAATGTAAAAATCTAGTTAAAATGTATAAATAAACTGTCCCCATGCCATGTGGTGTATGCAGTGTCCGTTCTTACACACACAAAACTAATGGTTCTGTAATTCTGTGTCCAAATATTTACCCCAACATAAGTCTAAGAGGATTACGCCTCCATTTCTCCAGCTCAAAGCGGAGGTAATTTGTAATTGTGCCAAGCATGGCATGCATGATTTCACTCACCCGGTCAGAAAAGTCGGGCAGTTGGCCAGGTCCAATTTGTCTTTAAATAGCATCGTACTTCACCATTCTCCCATATACTGGTTGAACAAGGCCAACATAGAATCGAGTCCATTCATTACTTCCTCTAAACTTGCCGTCTAAATAACTTTTTATCAGTAGAAGCACTTTGTTTTTGCTGGTGTAACAGCTTTGATTGTTATCACAAGGATTTGAGGATTAAGACACAACCAGTGAATGCTTCAATGTTGACAAAGCAGCAGAACATGGTTATAAGTCCTATTTTACGTGGGTCGCATACTGGATGAGATGCGCCATGTCACATTGCTTCGCGGGTAAAGTTTTTTTTTTTTTTTTTTTACATAACTCTGTTTTAATGCACATTCAACGCCAGCATTAAACGCTGCTTTGATCTCCACATTCAAAGTGCTACAGAGAGCTTCTTCTCTGCATTCCAAGAAGCATAAATGAAGGGCACTTTGAAGGGAGAACAATCATGAAAGCCATGCTGTGACTCTATTTCACATTTAAATTACTTTAAAAGTGAGTTCTGAATGGGCCCTACACCTTTCAGCCCTTCAAAGCTTTCACAGTAGATGGTTAAGTCTACGAAGGGAATTGGGCATAAGGATGATGACTCCTGAATGAAACGCACCCCTTATTTTGTTTTTAGCGCTGGCATCGCCCATGTAATGATACGCCATCTGAATTGTCTGGTAATCATTGGCTGATGCTTTGAAAGGTCAGCAGCAGTGGAGTTGTGACGAGGAGGAGGGCGTGGCCGGGCCGTGATGGTGCACGTCCAGCACTGAATCAGCTGATCGGCGGGAGAGTGAGATAAAGGGGAGATGGAGACGCCAGTTCGAGAAAGAGCGGGATGCACGCGGCCGTGCTACATGTGTGTCCTTATGTTTTATGTTGTTTTGAGTTTCTACATTAATCCTTTATGTTGACTGTTCAGCCGGTTCCCACCTCCTCCTTGCCCACCTTTACTTGTTACAGGAGTCAGAGTTGAAATTGGTTGAACTTTGAGTGCCGCATTACAATTAGGGTTGCTAACTGTCCTGTATTTGTCGAGATGTCCCATACTTCAACCAAAATGATGTCATCCAGTATGGTCAAACAGTTAAACTTGAATCCTATTGCTCAAGGGGGACCCCCGTCTTGATTTAAGCGCTTAAAATGCTCAAGCGTCCCATTTTCACGTGGCGAAAAGTTGGCAGCCTTAGTTTACAACGTTTGACAGAAGCTCAGTGTGGCACCAGGGGTAACGCTGAAGCTTACGCTTCACTCCATTTACTTCAATATATTCAGCAACGCTGACACGTTTCACATGGAATCCCATTTAGACAATGCACAAGTATCACACAGTGAATGCATCGGTGCAGTGAATGAAGGTGGAAGTCCAAAACAGTGAATCTAATCGCCATACTGACAAAAGTTACATACAATTGTTTTACATACGAGTTAAGTCGAAGAGTTTGCAGGTTGGTGTGTGAAAAAACTGTGCAACTGCGCAAACGGAAAAATTAGAAATGTCTCTATGTGTAGCCTAGGCTTTATTCCAGCTGTCAAACTACAAAAATACAGTTTTTGTAGTCAGTATGTCCCTTGATAATGATTTGGGACAAATATAATTGACTTAAATTGAAAATTATGTGAGTGGTGGTCAATGGCGTGGCAGACTTTTGCCCCAAAGTCATAGTTGAGTGTTTGTTGTGAATCCCAAACACTGTGAGAATGGAGCCAGTGTGACGTGAGCAATAAAAATCTTCTGTGCCAAGATTTATTTATTTATTTATTTTTGGCATTGTTCACCTTTATTAGATGCACAAGTGAAGAGGGAGACAGGAAACGAGTAGAAGGGGAACAAGATCAAGGAAGTACCTCGAGATGAGACTCGCCGTGATGCTACTGCACCATACAGTATATCATGATATCTAGGAGACATCTGATACAGTAACTACCTGTCAACTCTTATGGCACAGCTTGACATTAAATATGTCTTATGAAACTGAGCCTTTCTGAAATCCAGTAGATTTTCAAAACTTTTCTTTCTTGCACTAAAAACAAACATTGTAACCATTAACCTCTTATCCAGCTAAAGTTATCTGACAGTACAACACATGCGGTTCATATTCAGCCTTATTGCTCTGTTATTTTTAGATTATGTAATCTTAATGATTAATAATGGCTTCACAGTGTATTTTAAGAGGTAGAATAACATGAAGGTAATAGATAGCTACCAGAACATATGTAGTCGAGCCAACCACCACAACAAGAAAATGGGGGGGGGGGGGATTATTTAGTCCACATTTACACAATGTGTCATTGATACTGTAGGCCTTTATGACAGAAACACTAGATGTAAATGATTTTTACATTTTCTGAAGATAACATGGGTGGCGCTTGTTAAAAATCATGCCGTTATGCGGTTGCTAGGGTGTTCTGGGTGGTTGTTAGAGTGTTTGAGGTGGTTGCTTACCAAATATGACCAATTATAATAGTGATGTTTGACTTAGCAAACATATTTTATCCTGAGTCATATTCTACTGTATTTATGGGTGTTTCTTCAACTTCGGGCACTTTTAGCACTGTGAACTTCTAGAAAGTGAAGTCTTATTTTATTTGTCTCCTAACTATGTCCAGCGATGTCTGTACATGTATCACAGAAGATTTATGTAATTCAAGTCATGAAAATTCCCAGCACAGCATCATTTCCAGCACATCTCAAATTCTGTATTGTGTTTAATAGAATTCTGTGCTGGAAATGATGCTGATGGAAATGGCATTTTTAACATTTTTCAAATAAAATAGCAGACTCTTTTGTCTTGCTAGGGCTATTTTCATTGTGAATATTTTATGTGTCCTTAATACACACAATTAAAACATTTTTTAACCCTTTTTTGCATAATTTGACAAAATTGCAGCTTGATTGGAAATGATGCCCAATTTCTCTTGATTTGTCTTTGTTTTGTCTCAGATTTCATCTCACGCATGCTCTTCACTGACACTTTTGTCCACTCGGTTCTTTATTACAATAAATAGTACTCTACATTTATAAAAAACTTTATTATGGGCACAATTTTGGGTGTTCTGGAAATGACACCACAACTGTGGGACAGTCGCCATTTTTGAAAAATGTATAGAATTCATTTTCTCACAATAAATATTGAAATGGTTTATTTATTCCACTCTTTGTTTGGATGACCATCATTTTAAATGCATTATGATTTGTATATTTATAATTAATTTTCATAGTTTAATATTGAAAGCCTGGGTCACTACATACAAGGCATTTGAGAAGCACCAAAAATAAATGATAAAGGCTTGGTCAGTTTTATTCTGACCATCATATAACATAAGAAAAATGTTGGTTATAATTAAAATCAACCCCTTGGACATGAAATTGCCCGAAGTTGTAGAAACACTCATAAACATTGGCACTGACAACCATGCCATGCACATGTCAACAAACAGGGTAAAGTTTATGTTTCTCTTGTAGGACAATATTGACTAGGAACTTAGCTGATGGTATTTAAATATGAGGACACATGTCATTAGAATGAGGTTAGGCGTGTCTTTGCCTGTAAGTAGAATCACGCTGCAGTGTAGGAAATCAGTGTTTTGATAGCATATCAAGAAAGATACTCAGTTCCTACGGTAACTTCAGTTTGTAACATAAGCAATGACTACGGCAAATAAACAGGGCAGTTCACTCATTTTTATTATTGTTCTAACACACACAAAGAGTTTGCCAATTGAGCTTATGGGTCTCTGTTTCTGCGGCTATATTCTATAATCTAAATGCATGACCTTCATTAGCACACCCCGTGTGTGTTTGTGTGTGTGTGCATGCGTGTGTGTCCTCTGGCATCCATGTGCATTTTATCAAGTCTTGACTGGTACCACACGTGAGTAAGATCCCCTTGACTGAACACACACTTTTAGAGCAAATTCCATTTCCCAGTCCATGGCTCTACATGTATGAAGTTTGACTGAAGGAGAATTTTGTGTTTTCTTTACTACATTGATAGAAAATGTTAGTGCTCTGGAATTTGTGTGTAAAAAAAGGTAACACATTTACTAAGAATGAATTCTGGCTGGTAAAAATGCTGTTTATTTGCATGCACTGACTGTGCTGGTTTATCTTCCGATTCACTGAAGGAAATATGCAGATCGGGCAACAGCGCAAACAAGGCCAAAAAATCTGTGCTGAACGCAACTTGCGAGTTGGTTAAGAGCGCTATATAGCACAGGATGATCTGGACTGTATAACATCACTTCACTACTGTGATCCAGACACCTAAATCAACTTTTTAACAAACCGAAAGTGTGCTTGACTTCACTGTGTATTTGGATATATGCAGGTTTTAATGCTCTTTGGCATCACTTGCTGATGTGATCGACAGAAAATGTACACAAACATCTCTTTTAGATAACATTTTGGGTTACCGCCTGCTTTCCTCGGGCGTTAATAGTGCAATGTTTATTGTGCCGGGCAAATAGCTAAGGGTTTGTGAATGAAGCGCAATCTATAATGAGCCTAATTTACATAGAAAGGAGGCGTGTTTGCATTGATGGAATGACAATGACTTAATTTTATCATTGCGCCTTCTTAAACTAGATTGAGTGTGGTTAGTGAATATGATTTTTGCGCTGAAATACCACACGCAAAAGTGCCACATCGTGAATTCACCCCTCTATGATACAGTGCTGTTAATGGATTTATTAAAATTCAGAAACCTGCTCCGCAAGTATTGACGCTAACCACCACCCCTGGAATCACGAGTTCGAAACCAGGGCGTGCTGAGTGACTTCAGCCAGGTCTCCTAAGCAACCAAATTGGCTCGGTTGCTAGGGAGGGTAGAGTCACATGGGGTAACCTCCTCGTGGTCACGATTAGTGGTTCTCGCTCTCAATGGGGCGTGTGGTGAGTTGTGTGTAGATAGTGGAGAGTAGCATGAGGCTCCACATGCTGTGAGTCTCCGCGGTGTTATGCACAACGAGTCACGTGATAAGATGAGCGGATTGACGGTCTCAGAAGCGGAGGCAACTGAGACTTGTCCTCCACCACCCGGATTGAGGTGAGTAACCGCGCCACCATGAGAACCTACTAAGTAGTGGGAATTGGGCATTCCAAATTAGGAGAAAGAAATATATAAAAAATGTCAGAAACCTTGCATTTGTCAAATTTCAACGCGAGGAAGAACTAGTCACTGGATTCAGTCAAATTTGTGATGTTCATCACATCAAATCTTTGAAAGATATTCAAGGATTTGTTTGAGACACTTAGTAGCATGTTAACTAGATATTCATAAGGACAACTGAAATTCTGAGATATGTCTGTGAAATAATATGAGCTTAATTTTATTATTTTGTTGAAAGACAAAAATTCTGATCACAAACTCTAAATACATTTCAATCTTTTGTGTTTTCTGTACATCTAGTCACAGACTAAGGCTACGTCCACACTAATCCAGATACATTTTAAACGCTCTCCCTCCACACTAACATTTTCAAACGTTCTCCAAAAGTTGCTCGTCCACACTGAAACGTCTGAGAATGCTTACAGCGCGTGCAAAAAATAAAATAAAAATAAAAATAAGAAGCCTGGCCCTGCGTCATTTCCATGTACGGTCTGAAACGCAATTGTCCTCGTGTTCCGCCACCAGCAATTCCGAGTAAACTTCCCGTCGCCTTTGAATGAATGCAATGTGAAGTTTGTACAAAGTAACATTTATCTTTAACAAAGCTGTGGATACAGTAGCAGGCACAACAACGTCACTCTTTTGGTTGAATGGATCACATAACTGCATCACATGACAACAAATATGTCATAGTTTTCGAATATCTACATTTTTCCAGTCTACACTACAACACAAACATGGCGTTTTCAAATTTATCCACTTGGGAGAGCATTTTCTGTGTGGAAAGTAGGCCAAAACTTTGCTAAATTAATGCATTTTCTTGGCTAGAATAAGCTGCCAAATGGACCAGACTTTATGCTACTCGTCAACAGTCTGATTACACAAGAGTACTGCATACATGTTGCATGTGTGGATGTGTTTGCACCTGTGTGCTCCACCTGTCTGTCCAGCTCTGGGTCGTGGCTGACGCATTGTTGTCTCGTGATGGTGATTCGTCTTATCATGTTACTAACGCTTGCTGTCTATGGTGCGCCCACAAACACAATCTTACGCAGATAAAGAGATGTGGTTTTTCCACACAGCTGCAGTGCATGTCTGCGGACAGCTGTTAAAACTAAAGGAGAGGCACCCGTGACCTGTCTATAATGGCGTCTTCACATTTTGATCCATTTTAGAGCATTGAAGAACAACTGGGCACAAACGCTGTGTTGACTTTCCTCCTGCAAAGCGAGATGTTTGACTATCAGCATAAAAACTGGTCCACATTGCAGTTTATTCCAGCTGAGAACCGACGACTTTTCATTTTGTTTTTACGTGCCTTTTGGGGGCGAGTAATTATGTAATCCACAACACCACATCTCACAGAATGTGGCTGAACAAAAAACAATGAAGAAATCGAAGGAAATGTGTGTAGACTTTGTAATCAGCATTTCTGTCCATGTAAACACAATAAATCAGATTATTTCACATAAATAAAATCACAAAACACTACATTGTCTTTGTCACATTGTTGTGTGCACGCAACAGCTGAGCGAATTCAGGCAATGATCAAACACATTTACGTGAACAGCCCAAAACATTTAAGTGAATCGGTTCATTCAGACGGTTATGATTCACCAGTTCATTTATATGCAGCGCTGGGAAGTCCAATTCATTTTAGTAAATGGGGTTGTTCGGACAGTTCATGTAAATGAATCAGTTCAGATAAATGATTCAAAGATACACTTGAGCCCATGCAAAGTCACATGTGACTTCTTTTTTTAAGTGAAATATTTAGGTAATTGCAGCTGTTTATAACTATAAATCAGTTCATATAATAGTGTTTCATTAGTTGTATATAGTATAAATAAATGTAGTATCTTTTATTTCGTATTAATTTATTTGTTCAATTTAATGTTGCCACCCTATTTCTTTAATATCACCCTGATTGAGGTCGTCATTGTTTTCACGCCAGATAAATGTTGTCAAATTTAACAAGCCTATCATTTATTAGTTAAATTATTAAAACATTTTCTTCCTTTAAAGGAATATTCCAGGTTCAATACAAGTCGAGCTTAGTTGACAATATTTATGACAATGGTGATTACCACAAAAATGTATTTCGACTCGTCCTTCCTTTTCCAGTGTTCCAGTGAGACACTTACAATGGAAGTCAATGGGGTCAATCCGTAAATGTTAAAATACTCACTGTTTCAAAAGTATAGACACAAGACATAAACAATATGATTTTAGTGTGATAAATCGCTTACTAACCTTTTCTGTGTAAAGTTATAGCCAATTTTAAAACTTCGTTGCCATGACGATGCCATGACGATAACATAAGAATTCATGTAAGTGCATTTATAAAATGAAAAGCTTCACATTTCTTCCTTTAAACCAGTGGCACAGCCAAGATTATTAGTGATTATTCTTTGACTTTAAATATATATTTATAAAACTGTTTTAAAAAATTCATAAATTCTGATTTCTGAAAGTGTGAAAGAACTGTTTGAATGAGCCGCTTCTCTGTTGTCAAGGAAAATGTGGTTAAAAAAAAATTGGGTGAAAATTTGGCCCGTCCATTTTTGTTGAGGCCCACCCAAAAGTAATTTCCTGGCCATGCCCATGCTTTAAACCCTTCAAAAACTGGCCCCACTGGGGGCCTGGGTAGCTCAGCAAGTAAAGACGCTGACTAACACCCCTGGAGTCGCGAGTTCGAATCTAGGGTGTGCTGAGTGACTCCAGTCAGGTCTCCTAAGCAACCATATTGGTCCGGTAGCTAGGGAGGGTAGAGTCACATGGGGTAACCTCCTCGTGGTCACTATAATGTGGTTCTTGCTCAAGTTGGGGCACGTGGTGAGTTGTGCGTGGATGCCGTGGAGAATAGCGTGAAGCCTCCACACGCCCATCTTACGTGATAAGATGCACGGATTGACGGTCTCAGACCCGGAGGCAACTGAGATTCGTCCTCCGCCACCCGGATTGAGGCGAGTCACTATGCCACCATGATGACCCAGAGCGCATTGGGAATTGGGCATTCCAAATTGGGGAGAAACCCATTTTTAATGGGTCAAATAAAAAATTTGACCCATTGTACCTTAAGCGCCTCACTGTAACCTCGATTTGTGCTTTTTTAAAGAAAAGGAGGGACGAGTCTAAATTAATTTTTGTGGTAATCAACATTATGCCACAAATGCTGTCGATTGAGCTTAACTCGTATTAAACCCAGAATATTCATTTTATAGCTTCAATGTAGTCAGATCCTTTTTTCGTTAGTCGCTGCATTTGTTTTTCTTTCTGATCTCGCCTAAGGCACCATGTGAGTCACGACTGCCACTGTTTACGTTCCACTAAGCACCTCAGACAAAACTCTGAGTATCTTTCAAAGATTTGGTCCCAGTAACCTGGCAAACTTTGTCAAATCCAGTGACTTTTGAGTTATTTGTCAAAAGTGCTCATAGTATCAATCTTGTTCCTAAACACGATATAAACGTGCATTCCAATTCCCAAAATGTTGTGCATTAATTCATGCATCTGATTGGAGCTTCTTTCCATTTTTGTGTGCAATATTCATCAGACACTCAGTGCATGGACTGCATTTGTGCTGTGAACATGCAATTACGACTGCTTGTTTTTATATTCTTATTGAAGAGCATGACAAGATACCTGTGAATTCAAAAGAGAAAAAATAAAGAGGCTCGTGTTTTCCGAAAGAAATATTTTCTTACACCATATTCAAAAGGTAAGTGGAGGTCAATCATTGTGTCAATTATCCACCTCACCGAAGACTGCAACATATTTTATCATTCTATTCTCTTCACTTTTCCATCTTTATGCTGTTTTTCAGGAGGTGGATTGGTGTCACCGTCGCCTTGAGGGGAATATCGTGTTGACGGACAGATCTAGATGCTGAGGTGAAACCGATGAGGACCTCAATCATTTTTTACACATCACTTTAACAACGAAGGAACGGCCTTTCAGCGCGGCACAGAAGACGCAGGAGAGAATAAAGAGAAAGAGATGCTTTCAAAAGAGAAACGAGATCCCAGAGTTTCACAAAGAGAATTCGCTTAAAGGGATAATTATGCTCGAGCTTCCAAAAGCACATAAGACGACAGCGTTGTAGCCCGAGGGGCCAAACACACAAAATAAAGAGTCGACAGACCTCATGAAGGTGTAGAGGGGCCGGATCGAGACACATGTCCCAGCTGCGTGGCCTTTGCTCGTCTGCGCTTTGGTGTCTCATCCGATTACACACCGCGGCGGAATGGTATTGTACTGTACGTGGGCGAGAAGATGAAAGATTTGAGGGAAATTATGATCATTTCAGACGTTTTGAAGGTAGTTAGAGATGGCTTTATGATATATCAAATGACCTCTGGTTCATTCAGGCTTCTGTAGAGTGAGTTGTCGGTTTGTGTGGCCAAAACTAAGTGCTTCACATTTCTGCTTTTAAACCCTTTTTAACCATTGAACACTGGTCCCATAGACTTCTATTGTAAGTGAATTACTGTAACAATTTCTGCTTTTTTTCTATATGTTCTCTTTTTTTATTTCTTTGGTCGTCTGTCCTGGAAATACGCAAAATGTCCCAGAATTTGAACATTTCCCTACGCTTGTTTATATTCACACTATGCAAGGTGAAAAACACTCTCTCTTATTAATCTTTTGAAAGTCCGGTTCACGTATGTATATGAATATATAAAGCTCTCCTAAACCGTCATCTTGCTTTCAGGCGAACCAGTGGAAGTCTGATTCATCGGTTTGTTCGGATGATTCATAAAGATGAAACGTATTAAAGGACGATTCATTGGAGCTTCACACAGAGTTTTTTCTCAGACGCAGAATAAAATTTGCTGTATTTTTTTTTTTTATTGTTTATTTAATTCAGTTTTTTCCCCCAAGCACCTACAGACAATTGATCAGATGTGCAGTTTTTTTCTTCCTTTTTGTTTAAACTTACAATAAAATTATTAATGTGTATTGTTTGAATGAATTATATACTATTTTTCTGTAATTTGCATATCATAAAAGGAGTAAACAGTCATTAAAAATAGGCTTTATTACTTATTATTAATATCCATTAAATTGAATTATGTAATTTTTAACAAAATTAAATTAATACAAATATATATATATATATATATATATATTTACCTTGTTAAAAATTATTCTATTCAATTTGATGGAATTTTGTAATGAAATTAAAATGCATAAATCAAGCCAAGAAATATTTGTGTGTGCACTCTAAATAAAGAGATTTTTTTTCTGGGTGTGTGTCTGTTTGATGGCTCACTTTAGCACAACGGCTGTACTAGTAAAGTTTAACAGGGGAAATAAACAAGACCTGTGTGTCCGGTTGCCAGCACAGAGCAGCGAATCCATGTGGAGATGCCAAGCTTTGTACATCTGAGATGCAAAGGCCACACACACACACACACACACACACACACACATACACTTTACTCAGTATTGTTTACAGCTGTGGTGCATTACTTTAGACCACCAACACTTGTGGTCCACACACACGTTTGTGTTGTTACAGTGTGTCCACATGATGGCAGTGAAAACCAGTTGAAGGAAATCTGTCGCTAGTGTTTTCAGATGTGGCTTTGTTCTAAAACCTAGAGAGCATCTACTGTACATGGGCAGCTGCCTACAAAGGGGGTGTTTACACTTGGTCAACTTATGTAATTTACTACATTTACTTTCCTTTTACATTTTTATTAGTGTAACAGTCATAGGGAAGGTCTATGTTTCAATGTGTGTGTGTGTTTTAGTTTTTGGTGATATGGTGACCTCGGGGGTTCATGTGCATGTCAGCGTTCATTGGGGGTCACGTCTAGGGTTGATGTTTGGGTAAGAGTCGAGGAATGCATTCGAGTTGCCCGGAGCTCAGAGTACAAAGTTTCAAGATCCTATATATGTCATTCATATACGGTAAATAGTGGAGCTGTGCGTGCAATCTGAGACTGTCAGCTCCAATTCTACTGCTATTCTACCACAGAGAGCGCAAACCACACACACACACTAGAAACACAAGAAATGAGACACTAGAAATGTCCTCATAAACAACATTTATAGCATAATACCCTTGTAATTACCAGTTTGTAACCTAAAAAAATTTCCTCATAAACCACTTAAACCTGCCCACACACACACACACACACACACAGGCAACCAAAACAATAGCCATGAAACTTCAAAAGGGATGTTTGAAGCCCACTAGATGTCTCTATATGGGCTGGATTGATCTCTATAGAGCTGATTGTATAGGGTTAGTTCATCCCAAAAAATAAAGCAAAATGTGCAAGAAACATCTGCAAAAATGAATCCCACAGGTCTTCATGACAAACCTGAAGCCTAAAGTCATTTAGATTTCCTGGAATTGTTCAATATGTTATTAAAAGTGATCTGAGAAATCCAATAAAGAGACCTCAGATAAAAGCAATCAAGATTAAAGTTTGTTTTTCACAAGGATTGTGGCAATATGAGTTTCACTGTCAACAACGGTTGGATGCTTTCATTGTCAAGAAGGTTCTATATAATAATGTTAATAGCAATAATAATCTGAGCTGTGTAATGGGAGATGGACTTGGTCTATCACTGGATGATCTGTCGGAAACAGTGAACTACACTGTCGTCTTGTGTCCAGCAGTGGTTGCCATGACAACACATGGCAGCATCACTGGATATACAGTTTGTTACATTTAGAATGATACATTATACATGTACAAATACCTGTTTAAATGATCACTAAAAGTGCAGATTTTAGAACAGAAATGCATAGGGAAATACGAGCTTTGACAACATTTCAGTTTTTGCACAACCGAACAATACATATTGTTCCAAAGCAGCTTTAGAAAGATGTATAAACCCCGTAGTCTAAGGTGACAGTGGTGTGGAAAAACTCTCTGAGATGTTTATCCTTGAGACACCAGGAATCAGTTTTACAGATGAGCCATTGCATGAAGTCCTTAATGGGATAGTTCACCCAAAGTGAAAATTCTCTCATCATTTACTCACCCTCATGCCATCCCAGATGTGTATGACTTTCTTTCTTCTGCAGAACACAAATGAAGATTTTTAGAAGAAAATTTCAGCTCTGTAGAGGACAAGTAATCCATACGTGGTTTAATCCATGCCTTCTGAATTGATATGATAGGTGTGGGTGAAAAACAGATCAATATTTAAGTCCTTTTTTACTATAAATTCTCCTCCCTGTCCAGTAGGGGGTGATATACATGAAGAATGTGAATCGCTAAAAACAAAAGAAGAAAAATGTGAAAATGAAAGTGGAGATTTATAGTAAAAAAGGACTTAAATATTGATCTGTTTCTCACCCACACCTATCATATCACTTCTGAAGATATAAACATAGATTTAAACACTGGAGTCTTATGGATTACTTTTATGCTGCCTTTATTTCCTTTTTGGAGCTTCAAAATTCTGGTCACCATTCACTTGCATTGTATGGACCTACAGAGCTGAAATGTTCTCCTAAAAACCTTCATTTGTGTTCTGCTGAAGAAAGAAAGTCAAACACATCTGGGATGGCATGAGGGTGAGTAAATGATTAGAGAATTTTCATTTTTGGGTGAACTGTCCCTTTAATGAATTCAGTTTAAAGTGATTTTCTGTTGTTTGATCAATCACTTATTGCTGATGTGTGGTATTTTTTTATGTTAAAATTGTCTCTCATGTCCCAGCTTTTAATATGTAGAGTCAGCTGTAAGTTAGCCACTGGGATCTGTTTGAATACAGTGATTATTTATGCAATTCCGTTTGGTTACACTGCTAAATTACATTTCAAGTTAAATATCACACTTTAAAACCTCTAGCTTCTGACTTTTAAAACTTAAAACCTGAAACAAATGTGTGCAATTAAAAGGAAAAGCTGAAACCAATTGTACTTGCTATCATGTTTCACAATAATCTATAATTATTACTATTTATCACAAAGTCTGATTCAGTACAAAAATGATTTCTAAATGGAAAAAATGAATAGTGAATCTTTCAAATAATGTGTTAATAAGATAATAATAGTTGAATGTTCTCTGTGTTTTTTTGTTATGCGTGCACATGAAAACTAGGGCTGTGCAATATATACAAAAAAATAAATCATATTGCAATTTTTGGTAGATATTGCGATTTTGGCAAATGTTTTTCCTTACTTTCAAAAAAGTGCATTTCAGTGTTCAAAAACATTTAAGGAAGGAAAAAAATTTGTCTTTGCATAAATGATAGATGATAGTTTTGGTTTATTACTTTGTGCATTTTTGTTTTTCTTTATTCACTTTCACGATTTCTGTTCCATTCTCTCACTGGTACCTTATGTAGTGCACTGAATTCTGGAAGAGGTATTAGGGAGGCTAGCAGGGGGTGCTCACCCTGCGGTCTGTGTGGGTCCTACTGCCCCAGTATAGTGATGGGGACACTATACTGTAAAAAGGCACCGTCCTTCGGATGAGACGTTAAACCGAGGTCCTAAATCTCTGTGGTCATTAGAGCACTTCTCGTAAAGAGTAGTGGTTTAACCCTGGTGTCCTGGCTAAATTTCAGTCATGGCCTCCTAATAATCCCAATCCAGTAACTGGCTCTGTAACTCTACTCTCTCCTCTCCACCAATAGCTGGAGTGTGGTGAGTGTACTGGCACACTATGGCTGCCGTCGCTTCATCCAGGTGGATTCTGCACACTGGTGGTGGTTGAGGAGAGTCCCCTGTTCACTGTGTAAAGAGCTTTGAATGTAGTGTCAGAAAAGCACTATATAAATGTAACGTTCATTCATTCATTCATTTGTAAGATGTCGGCACTGTGAATAGTTAATTAAACATCACAGAATTCTGAGTAAATAAAAAAAAAATGCAGCTTGCTGAGATTTAGAAATTGCATGTGCTCGGGCCTGGGTAGCTCAGTGGTAAAAGACGCTGGCTATCACCCCTGGAGTTCGCTAGTTCGCTAGTTTGAATCCCAGGGTGTGCTGAGTGACTCCAGTCAGGTCTCCTAAGCAACCAAATTGGCCCAGTTGCTAGGGAGGGTAGAGTCACATGGGGTAACCTCCTTGTGGTCACTATAATGTGGTTCGATCTCGGTGGGGTGCATGGTGAGTTGAGTGCGGATGCCGCGGTGGATGGCGTGAAGCCTCCACACGCGCTATGTCTCCGTGGTGACGCGCTCAACAAGCCACGTGATAAGATGCACGGGTTGTTGGTCTCAGACGCGGAGGCAACTGGGATTCATCCTCTGCCACCCGGATTGAGGCGAGTCACTACGCCACCACGAGGACTTAAAAGTGCATTGGAAATTGGGCATTCCAAATTGGGATAAAAAGGAAAAAAAAAAAAAAAAAAAAAGAAAGAAATTGCATGTGCTCATATTGCTATTGCAATTAATTGCACAGTCCTAATGAAAACTAAGAAACTTATTTAGCTCCTAAAATAATTTTGTGCAGCTGCAACTTCAGGTTTTCTTTCCAGTAGTGTTTGCTCACTGTTTTTTTCTTTTTTCTGAAACATATTTTCACTAACTGTAATTATTGTCCTGTTCTGGTTCAATACCTAGTTCAGGATACAACAAGTTCTGGATAAATTATTGTTTGGACTGTGAATCTTACATACATTTCTAATAAGGCTTTGACATCATTAAATAATAAGAGTTCAGTTATGAGTAAAAATAATCACAGGTGGTAGTTCAGCACATTTCTGTATAATTGACTGTGTTGCTTCAGTGTTACGGCTTCTACTGTATTACTAACGCCAGAAACAATAGTTCTGCTCACAGAAATAGACAACTAATGATCGTTGTTTCATTGCTGAAATCAAAGTAAGACCACCAGCTCACTCTCTCTGTTAATTCCAAATCCGTTTAACTTTTAAGAGTTTGGAAGCAAGTCATAGTGGAAGAATGTGTTTGTAAGAATTAGAAAGCTGAATTAGTCTCCTGTAGGTGAGACATAAACATCGTGAAGAACATTCCCATCAGCCTTGACATAGTGACTTAGGTAAGTTCAGTTTCCATTCTAGTCCATTAATTCACCTTATTGTGATTGTTATGAAAGTTTTTACTCTGTCGCAGATACAAATGCAGAGCCCTGCACATTTTGTAAGTAAATTATTAAAGTTGCAAAGCACTTTACTAAGAAATCAGACTTAACATTTTCATCTGGCGGAGGATAAAATGGGCCAAAATCCTATATCTGGTAAATATGGACCACTGGCATGATCAGCTTTCATTTGCCAGTCTCTGTTGGTGACTTGTCTGCTGTTTATTGAATGGTTAAAGGCAGCGGGGACCAATACTGCATTCAGAGTCTGTCCTTCAAACAGGCAGGTGATTGACATGAGATCATGGCCTGGGGGTCACGACCTCAGTGATGTAGGTGAGTCATGGAATGTATGTTGTCACCTTTAACCCCTCACCTCTGCCCCCTGCAGGCTAAACGACTCATGTTACTTTGATTTAGATGAAACGCACGATATGTGTTGAATGGAATACGACCATATTGCATACTGTGCAGTATAGACTATACGTATATATTGTCAATTATTAAAAAAATAAACAATTTTGAGCAGTTTGCAATGTTAAACTTTTCAAGCTTTAGTATGTTTTATTGCTGTCAAGTTGCCGCACTGCATTGAGCAAGTGGCGTCCTGTTATAATCTCAGAAATAAATAATGACATTCTGCACATAGTGACTGTTTGAGTATTTGGCTGAATTTAATGTATTCATTGATGTTTTTAGCAGGGACTAAAAACGAACTGTTTTTCATTGCGGTTCATTCTGAGCAAAAACGATATTTTTTCATTCCGGTTCAGAAATTCCGCAGCCTCCTTTCCAAATGGTAACCGGTTAGAACAAAATAAAAGAACAGTTAATAACGTTCTTTTTAAAATGACAGTACTCTGAGCTAAGAGGTGGGTGAAATACCAATTGCAGCATTGCCAGATCTCACTAGAGAAACAAGCGACCTGTTCTGGAAATACAAGCCCAAAATAAGCCACTTGTCTCATCAAAATAAGCAAAAATAAGCAATGACATTTTTTCCTGTGTGGTGGATTTATCAGCATAGAAATCATAACAAGCATACAGTTAATTAACAGTTAAGTATCATTTTAATTACAAAACCCAACAGCATCAAATCTGTATTAATGCATCACATCTAACAATAATTCAGTGAAGACTTGGAAACAGCTGAGACCTCTAATAATGTTTTCCTTGTATCTGGATTAACCGTGCATGTATATATAGTAATAATACATAGTTGTTAAAAAATTCTTCGTTCACAGAATGCGACATCCACAATGGGAAATTAGGCAAAGAAATGTGTGATGCAGCGGTTTCCTTCAGGATCAAAGCACATGTTTCAATTTTTCAGGCAACATGAAGTGGTGTCGTTGAAGAAAAATATACTGTGATAAACCCTTTAGCTTTAACTTTATTGTCCCTGTAGGGGAAATTAGTTTTGCTGCATAAGTGACAAAAGACAACACATTAATGCATTACACACATAACACATACAAGATCTCATAAAAAGAGATACCTGTCCATAAAGTGCACAGAGAATAAATAAATCATGTACTGTAAGTAGTTCAACAGCCCAATGGCGACTGGCACAAAAGAGGCCTTAATTCTCTTGGTCCTGCCCCCTGGCACTCTGAAGCGAAGGCCTGATGGCAGTAACTTAAACTCTGTGTGCAAGTGATGGTCTGTAGTCTCGAGGATGGGACATGCTTTTTTTCTTACCCGTATATAAAAAATGTCAGTTAACTGGGCCTGACTCTCCCCAATTAGTTTGCCTGCCACTTTTACAAGGCTACTCAGTCTGTTTTTGTTGGACAGGGTGAGGTTTCCATACCATGCAACCATACAAAAGGTTTGATAAAACTCTTATAAAACAGGGTTATCATGGTCGAACACGCATCAAAGGATTCCAGTTTCCTCAAGGAAAACAGTCGCTGTTTAACTTTTTTACAGGCAACATCAACATTAGATTCGAAACACAATTTGTTGTCAATCACAATTCCTAGATATTTCTAATTGTCTACAAGTTCAATCTCTGAACCTTTAACCTTAGTCAGAGAAGAACCAGGTGGTGACCTCCTCAGATCAATCACCATATCCTTTGTTTTGGCCACATTTAAGGAACTGGAGCTGCTGTGGTCAGGTTTGTTTCTTATATGTTTCATCACAGTTTAATCAGTCTCATCTGTAATACATTATAACCTGGGGATTGTAGTACAACCCTAATTCCGCAAAAGTTGGGGCAGTATGAAAAATGCTAATAAAAGCAAAAAGGAGTGATTTGTAAATTATATTCACCCTTTGCTGTATTGAAAGCACCACAACTACACATTATATGATGTTTTACCTTATGAATTTCATTGTTTTTTTTTAATGTACAGTCATTTCAAATCAGATGACTGCAACACACTCCAAAAAAGTTGAGACGGGGCAATTTAAGACTAATAATGTGACGAGTTTAAATAACAAGGTGATGTGAAACAGGAGGTGGTAAACAGGTGAGGCAATCGTGTCATAGTATATAAGGAGCCTCCAAAAACAGTCCTTCAAGAGCAAGAATCATTCGAGACTTGTCAATTTGCCAACAGATGCTTCAGCAAATAATCCAGCACTTTGAGAACAATGTTCCCCAAAGACAAATGGGAAGGATTTTGGGCATTTCACCCTCTACAGTGCATGATATAGTTAAAAGATTCCAGGAATCTGGTCAAATCTCGGTGCGTAAAGGGCAAGACGAAAACCACTTCTGAATGTGATCTCTGATCCCTCAGACGTCACTGTCTTAAAAAACATCATTCATCTGTAATGGATATCATGAACATGGGCTTGGGATAACGTTAGTAAACCTTTGTTAGTCAACACCACTCGCTGCTGCATCCACAGATGCAAGTTAAGACTTTACTATGTAAAGGAGAAGCCATACATCAACACTGTCCAGAAGCGCTGCCGACTTCTCTGGGCTCGGTCTCATCTTAGATGGAAAGTAGAACAGTGGAACTGTGTTTTTTGGTCTGAAGAGTCCACATTTCAAAACCTTTTTGAAAAACACAGCCGTCGTGTTCTCCAGGCCAAAGAGGAAATTGACCATCCAAGCTGTTATCAGCATCAGGTCTAAAAGCCAGTGTCTGTATGGGCCAGGGGTGTGTCAGTGCCCATGGCATGGGTAACTCGCACATCTGTGAGGGCACCATTAATGCAGACACATATGTACAAATTTTGGAGCAGCATATACTGCCATCCAGCACCGTCTTTTCCAGGGACGTCCCGGCATTTTATAATAAGACAACTTCAAACCACATACTGGCCGGATAACAAGTGCATGGCTGTGTAATCAGAGAGTGCGGGTGCTAGATTGGCCTGCAGTCCTGACCATCTCCAATTGAGAATGTGTGGCGCATTATGAAGCGCACAATACGGCAATGAAGACCCTGTACAATTGTGCAGCTCAAGACCTGCATAATGGATGAATGGGGGAAAATTCCACTTTCTAAACTTAACAAACTTGTGTCTTCAGTGCCCAAATGCTTAATAAGTGTTATTAGAAAAAATGGTGATGTTTCACAGTGGAAAACACACGACTGTCCCAACTTTTTTGGAGTGTGTTGCAATAATCTGATTTTAAATGATTACATTTAAAAAACAAACAATGAAATTCACAAGAAAAGCATCATATTATGTTATAGTTGTGGTGCTTTCTATATAGCAAAGGGTGAATATAATTTACAAATCCCTCATTTTTGTTTTTATTAGCATTTTTCATACTGTCCCAACTTTTTTGGAATTGGGGTTGTATATACTGTGCAGTGGTTTGGTGTTGCATTGACTCAGTTATTGTGCAAACAATACCATCTAGTGGTGCATGAAGGGCATCACAAATCCTTTAGCAAGTGTGTTTACATTTGTATAGCTTGTACAGTACCATACAAAATTTTTGGAAAGACTAAGACATTTTTGTTTTTGAAAGAAACTGATGCTTCATTTCACCTTGGATTCATTAAATTGATCAAAACCACTACCTTAAATATTATTGATGATGCAAATTATTATTACTCTTTGAAATAACAAACAATTGTGATGTCAAAGCCCCATTTTCAGCAGTCATTATTCCAGTCTACTAAGAAAATAATGTGTCATGTAATCAGGGGTTAAATTGGGATTTTTATCCAATACATGGGTGTGAAAATTTGGATTTATTAAAAGGCCTGTGTGGTATGTACTTCATAGAAGATGTATCAATGTATCAATTTTGCTGAGATTCCATTAAATGATTTGTTTGTCATTATTTATGTGTCATCATTCAATTAAATTGTGAAAATGCATAATTACATGGAATATTTGGTTTTGTGACATTACTATTATTAGACAAAGACAAAAACACTTAAGAATGATATCAAAAGTATTTTATACATTTTCTAAAAATCAGATGACAGCTTGGACAAGTTACCTTCTTCTTGCTATAGGTTGTTGGTCATCTTATAAAACATGCCAAACTTCTCATATCTAATAATATTTAAATGCAGTAAGGTAAATGCACATTGTTTGTAACGGGGGGAACAAACACCTTATACAGTTGTGCTCAAAAGTTTGCATACCCTTGGAGAATTGGTAATATATGTACCATTTTTAAAGAAAACATGAGTGAGCAGGCAAAACACATTTCTTTTATTTCTTCTGGGATTCATATTCAACTGTAGGTTATAACAGAATGGTACAATCATAAAACAAAACATGGCAACAATGAAAACAATGAAATGACCCCTGTTCAAAAGTCTGCATACCCTTAGTTCTTAATACTGTGTATTGCCCCCTTTAGCATCAATGACAGCGTGCAGTCTTTTGTAATAGTTGTCTATGAGGCCCCAAATTCTTGCAGGTGGTACAGCTGCCCATTCATCTTGGCAAAATGCCTCCAGGTCATGCAAAGTCTTTGGTCATCTTGCATGAACCGCACGTTTGAGATCTCCCCAGAGTGGCTCGATGATATTAAGGTCAGGAGACTGTGATGGCCACTCCAGAACCTTCACCTTTTTCTGCTGTAACCACTGGAGGGTCAACTTGGCCTTGTGTTTAGGGTCATTGTCATGCTGGAAAGTCCAAGAGCGTCCCATGCGCAGCTTTCGTGCAGAAGAATGCAAATTGTCTGCCAGAAGATTCCCCGTGCCCTTAGGACTCACACCCCCCCAAAACATCAGTGAGCCACCACCATGCTTCACAGTGGGGATGGTATTCTTTTCACTATAGGCCTTGTTGACCCCTCTCCAAACATAGCGCTTATGGTTGTGACCATAAAGCTCTATTTTGGTCTCGTCACTCCAAATTACAGTGTGCCAGAAGCTGTGAGCATGTCAAGGTGTTGTCATTTGTGGCATTGGTGCAGTAAAGGCTTCTTTCTGGCAACTCGACCATACAGCTCATTTTTGTTCAAGTATCATCATATTGTGCTCCTTGAAACAACCACACCGTCTTTTTCCAGAGCAGCCTGTATTTCTCCTGAGGTTACCTGTGGGGTTTTCTTTGTATCCCGAAAAATTCTTCTGGCAGTTGTGGCTGAAATCTTTCTTGGTCTACCTGACCTTGGCTTGGTATCAAAGATCCCCGAATTTTCCACTTCTTAATAAGTGATTGAACAGTACTGACTGGCATTTTCAAGGCATTGGATATCTTTTTATATCCTTTTCCATCTTTATAAAGTTCCATTATCTTGTTACGCAGGTCTTTTGACTTCTTTTCTGCTCCCCATGGCTCGGTATCTAGCATACTCAGTGCATCCACGTGAGAGATAACAAACTCATTGACTATTTATACACAGACACTAATTGCAATTTAAAAAGCCACAGGTGTGGGAAATTAACCTTTAATTGCCATTTAAACCTGTGTGTGCCACCTTGTGTGTCTGTAACAAGGCCAAACAACTATGTGATAATAAATGGCTTCATATGATCACTATCCTTAAATAAAAGACAGTTTTTTTTTCATGATCAGTCATATTTTCAAAATAAATGTCACAATTTCACAAATTCTGCCAGGGTATGCAAACTTTTGAGCACAACTGTACATAACTACCTTTTACTCAAATTGTTATTCTGATAATATAATTTGTAATGAAAACATTTGCATTCAATTATAAAAGAGTTTAAAATTCAAGTCAGTCCACTGTTGGTCATCTTTGTAATGCTCTCGGGAGGTTATTTCCAGTCATGCCAGTGCAGCTCTTATCTACTTGAATAGGAAAAGACCAAAATCTAAGTAAAGACATCACATTACAGTGTCATTTTTCAGTTGCTTTCATTTGTTCTTTTGAGAAATGAAGGCAATTCCATGCAATACTGTTTTGAAAGAAGAAATCAAACTGGATGTAACCAGGACAGAGAGGGAAGCGGACATCCCAGATGCACAACAACAAGAACAAAACTCCATCTGATTTTCCAGTTTGAGAACTCACAACTCCTAAACTGACAGCTATAATGACCAAATGACAAACACCAGTTTCATCTACAAGAGCGAAGAGGACTGGTATGCCTGAAGTAGAAAACATGCCCCCTCATTATCAAATGGACAAAGAAATGTAGAAATAAATATATTTGGAAATAAATACAGAAAATACGATAATGCATAAGTAAAGAAAAAAATATAATGACTCATATAAGTCATATTTGAACATTATTTATTTCCAAGTACACTTTTTTCATTTTTTACACTTCTTTGCAAATATATTTATCTATTAATTAATTTTAGTATTGTCACATTCGGTCCTCCATAAAGAGAAGACTCTGAGATGCTGGCCTGTTAGGCAGGGTTTCAAAGTAAAAACCACATCTGATACTGTTAAATAAGAAGAAAAGGGTAGATCGTAAATGGAGAAAAACAACCGTGGGAGAAACCAGACTCACTGTGGGGGCCAATTCCCCTCTGGCTAAACAGCATAAATATAATGCCAATATTAGTTATTTGTGTGCAGTGCAAGTCATGGTTTAAAATGAATAAACTAAGTAAGTGTTAAGGGTCAGTGTTGAAACAAAGATTTTGTATGAACTGTAAGATTAATGACTAATGTCTTTGAAGTTCACATTGATGAATTGTCCTTTGTTAGTTGGCTGATGAAGGCTTTTGTTGGCAATTAATTGATAGTCTATGTATTCCATTATAAGAGTGTAGTCCATCATTAGACCGAGGTGATGCAGGCAGAGATCAATGAGGTGCATCACAGTTCACCCGGCAGGTCATTTTGGTGAGTTTCGGTGGGGTCTATCCTAAGTCCAAGGTTCAGGCAGTGGCAAATGTATTATCTGTCATCTTACAGTTGGAGTTGGTATCATTTCATCCTCTGAAGTCCATCGTAAAAGACTGAAGGGATGTTTGGCTGTAGTTTGTCGTCAACACTCAGCGACATGTAGCAGTGGAGTCCAACACCAAGCAGGAACGGAGATGGATCTGGCCGGTTCTGGTGACCTCAGGATAGGAGTCCCGAGGTTGAGCCAGGGAAACAAATAGAATAACATTAGCATAGATGCCATTCAGTTTATTGCAGAATTATAGATTATGAGAAATGTTTCTGGTTCCGGCAGACCTAACTAAAGCAGCCTAATTGTGAGTTGAAGGATAAATTAGCTGTATGTCTGGCTAAATAGATGAGTCTTTAGTCTAGACTTAAACTCAGTGAGTGTGTCTGTGTCCCGAACAGTGTTAGGGAGACTATTCCATAGTTTAGGAGCCAAATATGAAAAAGATCTACCTCCTTTTGTGGATTTTGATATTCTAGGAACTATTAACAGGCCAGAATTTTGTGATACACGTAATGAACGTGATGCAATATAGCATGACAGAAGGTCACTTAAGTACTGTGGAGATAGACCATTCAAAGCTTTGTATGTAGTTAACAGAATTTTAAAATTAATACGACATTTAACAGGTGGCCAATGTAAGGACGATAAAATTGGGTTAATATGATCATATTTCTTGGTTCTAGTCAGCACTCTGGCAGCTGCATTTTGAACCAACTGAAGTTTATTTATTGATCTTGCTGGACATCCTCCCAGTAATGCATTACAATAATCTAGTCTTGAGGTCATGGACGCATTAATTAGTTTTTCAGCATCAGAAACAGAGAGCATGTGTCGTAACAGCAATATTTCTTAGATGGAAGAATGCTGTTCTACAAACATTGGAAATTTGATTTTCAACGGACAGATTGGTATCAAATATAACACCAAAGTTCTTTGCTGTAGAAGACGACGTAACAGTACATCCATTGAGAGTCAAATTATATTTTAGTGGTTTGTTTTTAGAGGTTTTTGGTACAATAATTAGTACCTCTGTTTTGTAGGAATTGAGTAGAAGGAAATTTCTGGCCATGCAATCTTTGATTTCATTGATACACTCTGCTAATTTGGAGAGTTGTGAAATTTCGTCAGGTTTTGAAGAAATATAAAGTTAGGTATCGTCGGCATAACAGTGGAAACTTATTCCACATTTCCTGATAATATCTCTCAGGGGAACCATATATAAAAAGAAAAGCAGAGGCCCTAAAACTGATCCCTGTGGCACTCCATACTTAACTTTTGTTTGATTTGACAATTCCTTGTTTACACATACAAGTGGTAGCAGTCTGTTAAATAGAACCTAAATCATGCTAATGCTTGTCCACAAATGCTAACATAATTCTAAAGCCTATTCAAGAGAATGTCATGATCTATCGTGTCGAAGGCAGCACTAAGATCTAAAAGCACTAGAAGATGATAAGAGCAAGAGAATTGCAACTCTGATAAGTGCAGTCTCTGTACTATGATGGGGCCTAAATCCTGACTGAAATTGTTCATATATACCATTTCTTTGTAGAAATGAACATAGTTGGGAGGACACTACCTTTTCTAGTATTTTTGACATAAATGGGAGATTCGAAATCGGTCTATAATTAGCTAATTCTCCAGGATCAAGCTGTGGCTTCTTAATAAGCGGTTTGATAACTGCCATTTTAAAGTTTCTTGGGACATGTCCTAAGGATAGCAAGGAGTTAATAATATTAAGAAGAGGTTCTAAGATTACAGGGAATACCTCTTTTAAGAGCTTAGTTGGTATTGGATCTAACATACATGTTGTGACTTGATTTTTTGACAAGTTTTGTTAGCTCTTTATGACCTATGACAGCGAAGGATTGAAGTTGCTTGTGAGAAAAATTATGAGACACTGTTTTCTGAGGTAATGTGACTGTTGATTGCATAATTCCAATTTTATTTCTGATTATTTCAGTTTTATCAGTAAAGAAATTCATGAAGTCATTACTATTGTGCTGCAACAGAATATCTGGTTCTGTTGAGGCTTTATTCCTAACCAATTTAGCCACAGTACTGAATAAACACTTAGGATTGTTGTGGTTATTTTCTATGTGTTTGCTAAAACATCAAATCAAATCAAATCAAATCAAATCACTTTATTGTCACACAGCCATATACACAAGTGCAATGGTGTGTGAAATTCTTGGGTGCAGTTCCGATCAACATAGCAGTTGTGACAGTGATGAGACATAGGTGAGACATATACCAATTTACAATAACATCAAATTAACACAGCACAATTTAAATGTCTGATATACACATAATTACACTCAACAATATACAAATAATAACATACACTGTACAGTATACAATACGCACAATATAGATACACATTATTCAATAAAAATAAAAAATATATAAAAAAGTATATATAGTAGTATATATAGTTGTTAAGACAGAATATAATATAATAATAATATAATTTATGACAGTCCGGTGTGAGATATAAGAGTAAGAGTAGTAATAATAATAAAGTGCAGTGCTGATGTATTTTGATCGTGGGAGATCAGGAGTTCAAAAGTCTGATTGCTTGGGGGAAGAAGCTGTCATGGAGACGGCTGGTGCGGGTCCTGATGCTGCGATACCGCCTGCCTGATGGTAGCAGTGAGAACAGCCCATGGCTCGGGTGGCTGGAGTCTCTGATGATCCTCTGAGCTTTTTTCACACACCGCCTGGTATATATTTCCTGGAGGGAGGGAAGCTCACCTCCGATGATGTGTCTGGCAGTTCGCACCACCCTTTGCAGTGCTTTGCGGTTGTGGGCGGTGCTATTGCCGTACCAGGCGGAGTTACAGCCAGTCAGGATGCTCTCTACAGTGCACGTGTAGAACTGTGTGAGGATGTGGCGGTTCATTCCAAACTTCCTCAGCCGTCTCAGGAAGAAGAGGCGCTGATGAGCCTTCTTTACAACAACTTCAGTGTGGATGGACCATGTGAGTTCCTCAGTGATGTGGACACCCAGGAACTTGAAGCTGCTGACTCTCTCCACTGGTGCTCCATTGTTGGTGATGGGACTGTGTTCTCTGTCTCTTCTCCTGAAGTCCACCACAAATATGCTGACCTGACAGCTTCTTGTGCCTGTCTGTAGCTACAGACACTATCCTTCCATGCACCGCGAAATACCTCTAATTTTGTATTCTTCCGCTTGCGCTCCATTTTCCGAGCTGCCCTCTTGAGAGTGTGATCATTGTACCATGGTGCAGGGCTTTTTCCTTTCATTTTCTTTAATTGAAGGGTGGCGACACTATCAAGAATGCTAGAGAAGACTGTATTTATATTTTCTATTATTACATCAAGTTCTTCTAGACTTTTTTGCTTACTGAGTATGTGAGACAATTCTGGAAGATTTTCAGTGAAGCTATCTTTAATGGTAAGAATAGTTCTACCTGAATGATAGCATGGTGTAGATTTAGTAACATTAACTGATCGCAGCATACAAGAGAAAAGTAATGATCTGAGATGTCATCGCTCTGCGGCAGAATTTCTATAGTATCAACATCAACTTCATATGACTAATTAAATCTAGTGTATGATTATGGTGATTAGTTGGTCCTTTCACATTTTGTCTGACTCCAAGAGAGTTGAGAATATCGATAAATGCTAATCCCAATGTGTCATTTTCATTATCTATGTGAATGTTGAAGTCACCAACAATTAAAGATCCATCTACAGTAACTACTAGACCTGATAGAAAATTAGCAAATTCACCAAGGAACTCAGAGTACAGCCCAGGTGATCTATATACTGTAGCAATGGGAAAAGACGACAAAATATTTTTTATTTGTATCTGACGGTGTCACATTAAGCATTATTAGTTCAAAGGACTTAAACTTATATCCTGTCCTCTGAGTAACACCAAAAACTTCACTGTAAATTGTAGCAACAACTCCTCCTCGACCCTTCAGACAAGGCTCATGTTTATAACAATAACCTGGGGGAGTAGATTAATTTAAACTAATATATTCATCCGGTTTAAGACAGGTTTCAGTCAAACAGAGCACATCCAAACTATAATCTGTAATAATTTCATTTACAATTATTGCTTTGGTTGAAAGAGATCTAATGTTTAGTAGTCCTACCTTTATATGATGTTTATCTTCAATTATTATTATTATTTTTTTTTTCAAGTTTGACCTTAATCACATTTTTTCTAAATGATTTAGTGAGAGTTTTGTGTTTGGTAGTTCAGGGAACAGACACAGTCTCTATATGATATCTAGGTGATACAGTCTCTATGTGTTGGAGTTTATGTGACCTGTGTGATGTCTCAAGGCAGCTAGCAGACGTTCGGATTAGCCAGTTTGTCTGCTTACTGACCTGGGCCCCAGTTAGACAAATACTATCATTATTAAGACTATGATCCAAATTACTAGAGAGGAGAGTGGCCAAATTACTAGAACAGCTTGGTTGGAAAATCTGTGAAAAGTGTTCTACAAGTCAATAACATAATGCGATCTCATGAAAATTCATACTAATTCGTACAAGATGGAGAAATCGTATGAAGAAACCAATCGCATGTATGCTTCCCTCATGTGGCTAAATTTAACCAAACCCCATCTCTAAACCAAACCAGAAAGTGGAACCCCTTACCAGGATTTCAATTCATTTTGTGTACCACTGAAGAAATTAAATATTACGCAAGTCAACACAATACTTTAAGTGCCTTATGGGAGTGATTCTTTAAAGAAACATTGTTCTGATGTACAGGTGAGCAATACTAAACCGGTATTGTTTTCCAATCAATGTGTTTACAACCAACATGGCCTGAAGTGACATAATAAATTATTGCTATTGCATTGAGAATTATAGCTATATCCAAATGGCTTAATGTCACTACATTAGATCACAAAATATCAAGACAAGTGTCATCTATTTTAAAGAACGTTCAACAAAATATGCTTCACCAACAGTTATTTGGGGTGCTTTCATGGGCCACAAGGTGCCACTGTTTAAAGTGCTTTTTCATACCCCATTCAAGAGCAAAAAATTGCCCTAATTTCAAGTTTATAGCAGTCTGTTCAGTTTTTTTCTGCGTGTAATAACCTCAAAGCAATCTCACAGTCTTTACAGTGAAGGTTATTGCATGAAAACTCTTGCACACAATTTATGTTCCAGTTCCAAAATTCATGTTACGTCATCCTTTTTTGTTTCTTTTGTTCATGTTTAGTCTGGTCGTCATCAAACTAGAAGTAAATACACACTATTGTTTTTCTAAATAACTCAAGGCTTCATAAAACTAGATACAGTGTTTCATACAATGTTTTCGAGAAGGAAATATGAATCTTCAGATCCCACAGTTAATAATACAGTTTAATTCTGAAGTGTTCTTATTACTTTTTGGAAAGCCAGACTGATGTAGACAGTCCGCCCAGTGCCAGCGGCTTGTGTGCAAATGAAATGCCAGCTTGTCAAATCCTTCTCCAGCCCTCCATCTAATCTACCTGAGGCTATCTGTCAACAGTGTTGGAATTAAGACTTTAAAAACACACTGAGGGTGTATTGAGGCTTAATTAGGAACTATTAGGAAGTGTGTGTTACATCATAGTTGTGAGTCAGTCTTGGTGAACGTTGCCACAGGGTTGGATGAAACTCTACTACCCCGACCAGGTCAGCTTCAAACCCATCAGCTCATTGTCCAGCTGATCAATCGTCTACATCAGTTTGGACTGGCTAGTGACTGTAAATAACCAGCCTGGACCAGCTAGAAACCATTAGAAGCTGCTTTAAGCTTGATTTTCTTAGTAGTTTTGTCAGATACATTTACTTGCGAAGCAAAGTGACACAAAATATGAAGTCTTGTTTTCAGAGAAGTCTGACAGAATTTAGTAGGGTTATCATGATTACTCGTTAAGTTTTTTTTATCAATAACAAAATTGACGAATAGACAAATGGCAGAAGTGATGCAGTCCACGGACGAGCACATAACAACAAAAGGCGTTTTCTTGAGAGCCCTTTGTTTCTGCGTGGGATGCGCTAAACTCAACAAAAAACTAATTTGAAAGCAAGATCGTTTGCAATATTGGCTTTAATGAAGCCATAAACTAATGTCATGAGAAAGACGTCTGTCTGACTTCATTAAAGTTACAGTGCACACGCAGTTATGGATGCACAAACACTTTCTGTTCAATAAATCTCAGTGATTCCAGATGATCTAAGAGGGTTATTTTCAGATTTTGCATTTTAAAAAATTGGGCACACCTGGAGTAGCCAATGTCTGTCAGCTTGAATTATAATTTTTTTTTACATTGTTGATCTACTTGGGTGTCTGTTGGCTCTAGATATCGTTTTGTTGTTGTTGCTGTTGTTATTCGATCGTAGAGTACATCAAAAAGCATTTTAGCCAAACGTGACTTCACCTCAACAACAATCAGAGTTATTAAAGGTTTTTTCAGATTACTCGATTAATCGCCAGAATAATCGTTAGATTACTTGATGTGACAGCACAAGAATTTACTGAGATTTATGCTTAAAACAAGAAACCATTTGCAGATGGCATAAGAAAAATAAACTTGTTTTCCCTTTGAATTGACTTTGTTTTTTATTTAAGCATAAACCTCACAAAATTGTGCTAGATTTCTCTAAAAAAAAAAAAAAAAAACTTTAAATGTAATTTTGCTTCTCAAGTAAAAGTATCTTGTAAGGATGTTTAGACGTTTTTACCGGAAAACGAGACGAAAATACTGATTAAGAAAATTATTATTATTATTTAATTATTCATTTATTTTTTGCCATGCAGCAGGGAATCATCCAGGATGAAGATGTTCCTTTAGTTATTCTAAAGAACCTCCATGTTTGTTTCTCAGAGTTTTTCTGGGAAAATGCTGAAGTACAGTCTTCTTACAAGAAGCTCATTGAGCCCTCAAGGCCAGTGTGTGATCTATTCTGAAGACGTCTTGAGTTGTGATCTTCAGTCACGCAACGGACTCTGTCAAAGCAGCATTGTGTGTGAAACTGCTCAGCTACTCTTCCATTCAAATATTCCACAGCATATTTTCTTCAAGCTGCTTCTTTTCCCACAGTATTCCTTGTTTGGCTTCTACAAAACACAAGTCTCTTGCATCCAGGACCCTACAGAGTTTAAATCTTAGCTGATTCCTCTGAAATTCATGTTGACATCTCAGCTGTAGAGTATTTTGAATTTAAGGCTTTGATGGCTAAGTGATCATTTAGCAGACACTTTAATTCAATGTAACTTACAGTATATTTATTATAGCTGCTGTCCTCCTCCTCAGGTTGGGTGTCTTACTCAAGGGCACAATGATAAAGCTTCAAGACCTAAAACCTTTAGTTACCAGCACCGTATTCACAAAGCATCCTAGAAGAAATTTCTTCTTAACTACTATTTTCAGCCTGGTCTCATAGAATGAACGTTATTATAACTACATTTTTGCAAACTGACTTTCAGTTGCCGCGTTCTACGTTTCGTCACAGTTTCCTGGTTAAATGAACACTAGAGGCTCTACAGCAACTGTGCGTTTCATTCACTTTCACACCAATGATGACTGCAATGGCTGATTATAACTTTATAAAGACTTATTTTTCACACTGTTACTCACACACTGCTATGTTGATATCAAAACACTGTTCCTATAATGCATTATTTAAAAAAACGACACATTTTAACCCCTGCATTACAGACCCACCTAAATTTATGATTAGCTCACGTGGTAGCTCACCTGATAGGGTGTTGGACTTTAAACCTGAAAGACAGCAATTGAAGCCCAGTCAAACACTAAATGACGTGATTGCTTCAGAAATTGTGCTTTTAATGTTGCATTTGATTTTAGGACAGTTTAGGTTTAGGTGTTGGTTTAGGTTAAGGGTGTCTGTTTTGTTCACCTCTCACTTGCTTTTAGGACACTGTTGGTTAGGTTTAGGTTAAAGTTTTAGGATAAGAAGGTATGTTTTACTCATTAAAGCCTCCATCTTATATTCAGCTTAAAAACCTTGTCTGATTACGACACCATTTCACTCATTTTTGGGGCCACCCACTGGACCTTTTAACTGGTAAACTGCAGCAAAATGTGTAATGAAGCACAACATTTTGTTTTGCAAAAATGTTGCCACGGTCATGTTACGTTCATGAGATCAGACTGACTATTTTCTTCTTATTTTCTAGCTTAAGAAAAAAAAGTTAAGAGTGTTTTGTGTCCCAGGAAATACATTTTTCTTAAACTACAACAATATGTGTTATTGATTTTATCAAGCATGTTTCCTGATTTGGCATTCGAGCAATATACATTTTTTTTCCCATGTGCTGAAAGTGCTGCATGCAGGTGTGATATTGCTTTAACACAGCACTTCTATAAACAGGAAGTTAAAAGCAAAACATTACCAAAAAAAAAGTTCAGTTACAATGTTGCGAAAAATAGAATTCTGTATAGCAAACACAGACATGTGGAGTGTTACAAACAGTGAAACATTCCGGTGCTTTTAATTGAAATATCAGCACTCTTGGAAAACTGATTGTCCAATCACATTATTGAATGGAAACTAACATTTGTATAACAAAGTTGTTATATGTACACTGGGTATTGATACAGATTTCCAGAATCAATTCATTTGGGTATATTTCAGTAATAATATCCATTTTGCTTACATATGAAACAAATTCTCCCTCAGCTAATGGTGTAAATCATACAGGGGACCTTCTAACTTGGTACATTAAAAAAATATACATTTTACAAATTGTATTTTATCATAAGTTTTCGTAATTTTGCTCACATTTTAGCTTTTTAAAAATGTACAAATTCCGTGTATTCCATCAATAAATATGATGTCTTAAAAATGCATATATTATATTGCATATAGGCTATATAGCCTATTCCGTTTCACGTTTGTAATTTGCATGCATAGTTTGTACTATTTACAAGTATTTACATAGATATGTAGAACAAGTGCTAAAACGGTACTGTCTCTTTAAGAATAGTGGCAATTCACCGAGCATCTCACGGAAGTGTTTTAGAGTTGCACGGCTTCTTTACCGCATCTGTGCTATATGTGACTAGAAATAAATGTTGCTACACTCAAAATAATACTTAAGCCAATTTTTTAGATCTACGCATTTCAATTTCATAACAAAATTCCATCATATCGAATTGTGTAGTTTTAAAATATTAAAATTAATAAAACTTAAAATATGTAGGTTTTTATATTTTATTTTATATTATTAACCTTTCATACTGTACATATGTACCGTCACACATATGTGACAGTTACTCGTACAGACTTTTGAAGCACAGAATAAGTTTATTTTATATACATACATCCAACTCGGCACCAAAGTACCATGATAAAAAGTTTACAGCTCATATACGCAGTCAATACTTCAAACGCGATCTTCCTCAGAAGCGTGCTGCCATGTTTGTTTACATTAGTAGTGGTTGTCATTTGTCACACAAACAGCTACTCAAAAAGTCTTTTCAAGCACATGTTAATTTTATGTAACAAAAAGCCAAATTATCACCAAAGTACCATGATAACAGTGTACAGCCATCACATCTAAACGCGATCTTCCCATGCATGCAGCCACATCTACTTATTAGGTGCAGATGCGGTTTTCATTCACACAAACAGCAACTCAAACAGTGTTTTCAGGTATATGATACGTTTGTTATCTGAAACAGACAGCCAAATTATCACAAAAGCACCACTATAACAGTTTACAACTTGTATACTCACAGCGAACACATACTGAGCACGATTATCCTGTGCGCGCAGCCATGTCTGTTTACATTTGCGCTTGTCACACACACACATATACACACATGCATACGCAGGGGCGGATTTAGGCATGGGCGACATGGGCAGTTGCCCAGGGCGGCATCTTGAGGGTCAACAACTTAGGGGCATTCTCATTTACAATCGCCGTCGCCGCCACCCCCCATCAACAACTTTGGGGGCGGGATGAAGCGTGTTTCGCCCAGGGCGTCATACAAGCTAGAACCGCTATTGCGCATACACACATGTCTGAGATGTCGAACAGTGCACAGGCAAACCATTCTGCTGATATTATTTGTTCATTTATTTTTATAACTATATACAGTATAAACAAATATAAAACAAATACAGTACAGCAGACATAACCCATTTGTTCATATGTTTACTATGTATAAGTATTCTACACTCTGCCACCCTCTACCAGCTGTGCAGTGTCACATGTGGAGAGAATTCACTCTGGGGGGCACGCAGGGTTATTTAGACCCTATTCACGTAAAGGAATTTTGTTTTGAAATTGAAATGTGTACATTTTTGTTGTTTTTGATCAACAACTGGCTGTAGAGAACAGAAAGGATATTTAAAGAGGCATTATTCAGTGACAATGACAAATAGATTGCATGGATCTCGTCTTTGGACACATATTACAAGGAACACTGAACTTTTTCTCCACAATACAACTCGATCACTGCTGAGGGAAATCTGAAATTTACCAGCAAGTAGCCAATCACAGACGTTATGCAAAATTTGGTTGCTTATGCAAGTGATTTACTCACATTGTAGAGGGTTGCGCAGAGAGAAAAAAATCAATCTTGGGATTTTAAGAATCGATATCGGGATTGATCAAATAAAGATCGCTATTAATCAGAAAATATATATTTTTACCCAGCACTAATTTATATCCGATCCAATAATGGAAAGCTGCTGGATTAAAATCCCAAATGGTGTTTAGTCAGGGATTTTCACATAATATTATTTTTAGCTACACCACCCATGCTAATCTGTCATTTTTACGTTCTGTGTCCAAGATTTAACATGTCACTAATCACTTGTTTTAATCATTTAATTCAAACAACTGCAAACAAATGTCTTTCCAAGAGTTCACATGACTGGTTGACGTGTTGTTGAGTGTGTTCTGACACAATCGCATTTGTGATCCAGGCTTTTACTGCTGCTATCAAAAACAGCTTTGTCAAGTTAATTAAAGCTGTGTGCTGTTCATTACAGATCAAATCAATCGCATGCATTCACTTTCTCTCCCTTAATTGAAACTCTATCTCTCTCTGGTCTTCTATGTGAAAAAGCCTGTATATAAATAAACACTTAGAGGTGGGTTTGACAGTTGCTGTCCACAGGCTTAAATCTGAACTGTAGTCTCTTGACTGACAGCATTGTCAGGTCGTCGGAGTGTCTCTTTGTTTGCTGTTGTTAAGAAGACAGTGATGTTCACAGAAATTGAGAGTTTTTGGCATGATCCACCCTCGGGGAAGGACAAGTAGCACGTGCTCTTCAAAACAGCATCTGCGGCTTGTCTCATTGGCTAGTTCCCTTACTAGTGTGGATACCCAATGCAGCGAGCATTGCATGATGTGGTAGAAATTCTTTAAAAGCTTTCAAGTGACATTTTCCACTCTGCCATTATGTCAAGTAGAAGATTGTATTTGATTGTTATTGTAAAACTGAGCAACACTGATTAGCTCTGTTCCAAAACCTTGTGAGCTTCCTTGCTGAATACTCCCTACAAAGGCAGCTGCCTTCTAAGACAGGTTCTGAAGTGAACAACTGATACAGTCTCCTAGAATACTACAATGAAATCTATTATGTGATTGGAACTAGCAAGAAAGCCTTTTAAGATATCTTCAATTACTCTTCAGTTTGATATTAATTTAAAGACATCTGAAATTATGATTGTCACTAGCAACAAACCCATTACAGATATCAGAAATTAAAGTTGTAACTAGTTAACTAGTAACTAATTAAACTAGTTGTAATTCAGGTGTTGATATCAGGAATGGACTGTTGCACTAGTAAGCAGTTATTGATATCACAAAGTCTTTTTTTCGCTAGTAAAATGTGCATAGCTGATTTGTGTATTTGGAACTACAACTAGTACGAAATTAATTATAGGTATCGTAATTGGCAGATCATTCTGAAATTCTTAAAGTAAAAATGCAGTTGCAGATATAACAAAATTATGGTTTTTACTAATTTAAATGAGATTTTTTTGACACATCTTTTGAAATATTTGTTTTATTTTATTTTTACCAGTGCAAATGTAATTACTGATATCAAATTAGCATTTTAACTATAGTAAAAAATGAATTGTAGTTATCTATCATTCATATCCTGCACTTGATTAATTGTTTTCACACAAATCACAAGTAAAACTGCACATTTTCGCACTGTTCTTCAAACAATGCTATCTTATGACATCAAAACACTTTTTCTGTAACATGACTTGTAAGCTGATATTTTAAGGTTTGCATTATATAATCAACTACATTGACAAGCTTGTTCAAGTGCAATTAACTTTAAAAAGTGCCACACTGTGATATTCTAATATGCATAAAAATGCATAGCACACACACACACAAATTGGTTAAAAAGTTTTGATAAATGAAACTATTTTTATCAATACTTTTTGATAATGAAGAAAATATTAGTATATAAAAAGGTGTCTCTGAAGGCAGCATCATTATGACTTTTATCGTCCATAATTATGCAGAATATTTTGTTGCCTACCTTTTGAAACAGGGTTAACACTGGGGGCACACCTATGCTGAAGCAACTTCTTATGGTGTCTATATTGACTATGTAAAATAAAGCCACCTAGTTTGTTGTCCCTGCTGCTATAGAGTTTTCTGGCATTGACTAGGAACATAAATATACTGTACTTCAGCTCATGCTTGCTAAGACCCGTCTGTTGAGATGTTCACTATTCATCTGGGTTCAACTAGACTAACGCCAACCAGGATAGCCTGAAACTTGGGAGTGGTGTTTGATGATCAACTTCACTGCCCACATCCCAGCATCTGCCCAGTCTTGCAGGTTTATGCTCCACAACATCAGGAAAATCAGAAATGTTCTGTCTGAATATGCTGCGCTGTCATTTCAAGACTGGACTACTGCAATGCTCTGTTGGCCGGCCTCACAGCTAGCTCAATTAAGCCTCCATAGATGGTCCAAAACGTTGTGGCAGGACTGGTCTTCAATCACCCAAAGAGGGCTCAAGTCACCCCCCTCTTCCTTTTACTCCACTTGATTTAGGATCTGTACAGCAAGACAAAAGCATCAATGCTGTGATGTCACTAAAGCAAATTCTTCCTTTTGTTCAAATGCAACAAAGGCATCATGACAGCTCAAATAAAGAGTTTGATGGTTTAGTAATTTACCTCGGGTCACTTGGAGAGGTCATCTTCACACATCGATCAATGCACAGCAGTGAGACGCTGTTTTTCTGCACGACTCATTGCATTGCCGTTGAGCACTCAAGACAGACATTGCATGTCAGTGAACGTCTTCATCTCTAGTGATTCGACATAAAGTGAAATTCTTTACCATTCATGAGTAATAATATTACATAAAATATAACCTGCTCTAATCAACCTTAGTTAATGAAAACTAGATTTTGTTATTTTAGTGGATAACACCAAATAACGGTGTTGCTAGGCAGTTACTAGGGTTTTCTGGGTGGTTGAAAGGTGGTTGCTGATTGGCATTACGTCTCTATGATATTAAAGTCTCTAGATATGACTGGAGTCCCTCCTTCAGTGAATATGGGATTTGTTAGGGTGAAAATGGTAAGTGTGATCTCTTAATAAAGTAACAGCACACCTCTCCTCAACAAAACACTGCAGGACAAGTTTACACACTCAGGTTTAATACTACAATAAGTGTTGCAGGTTAAAAGTGAGACTTGCCTAAGAAAACCTCTCCTCTCAGGCTGCTCAAACGTCATATTCTGCTACTGTCAAAGGGGGGTTAGAGCGGCTCTTTTGCGAGTCAGACCTTTCCCTCCTGCTCTGCAGTCAGCGCTCACAGAAACACAATTTGACCCAGAGAAACGCCAACCAGCGGCGACTATAGAGCCAGATCGAACCTTCTCTTCCACTGAGATCTGAACAACTCTGATTGCTTTTTAATCTATGAGCACATTTGAACCATCAAACTGAAGAGAGGAGCCACCGAAAGGATCACAAGTTGTTGGTGAGAAATTATTTTACACATTTCAGATTTATTTAATTGACATGGTGCATCACATACAGTACAGTGCAGTTCCAAAGTCTAAGACTACTGTTGAAATGTTTCCATTTTGCATCTTTTTCATTGCAAACACAACAATTTGAGTGACAAGTAGAATTCAAAAAGTCTACATGAATTTGAGAATGTCTTAGCATTTGGCACATGCCCCTTGCTTTAATGACAGCATGCACTGGAAGTAAGCTTGATGATCATGTTCTCCAGCCTGATTTGAGAATGTTTTAAAGAGCATCTTGTGTGCTTCAATCTGATCATCTGAGCAAAGAGTTCACATGGTCGGAGAGACTCATTTACAGTACATTTATCTAGAAATAGTGTCAAATAACTTCATTTTCAAGTTTAAATGTAAATAATCCCAGATTTTCAGTGTGGTTTCAGACTTTTGAACCCAACTGTATGCAAATGTAACTGTAATATTCACACCTCACACTAGTGTTTAAAAGTCACTTTGTTTAAAAACCACTTCGTGGTTGATGTCATGAAGTGGCAAATCTCATGAATATTAATTAGGTTACGTGCAGATAACGTCAAAAAACCTTTTACTGTTTTGATGAATAGTCATTCTTGATTACCAGTTCAAACTCTACAATAAATATTTCACATAATGTATTTGATCTATTCATGTCACACTGTCAGTTCAGGGATTTTGTTAGTCAGTGAATAAATCCATGGATCAGCATAGTTTAAATTAGAATTACCGATTGGTCTCATGGTAAAGTTTTAATCTCTAATCCGCCCTAATATAACTTTTTATTTTAACAGACTGCATCTGTATGTTAGTGGATATATATCATGAGCAGGACACATATTTTTGCATTTTGCTTTGCGATTTAACTGGAAAAGAGTGCGACCTGCGGAACAGAGAAGCGAGTAGAGTGCACGTCTAGATGCACGAGAGAACATCGCACAGCTGCAACAAGGACTCATCATAACATAAAACATAACAAATTCCAGCACCACTTATTATAACACACACGAACAAAATGGAAATCCCTGCTCAAGAACTGGAGATGTTTCTTCTGCATTAGACACTTACCTGATGAAAGCTACTGTTTTTCAAAAAGTGGTAGAGACATGTCCCACCCGTCCCACCCGTAAATGACGCCTAAACCATAAACGCATACTTCGGAAAACAATGATGTTAGGAAAACAGAGTGATGTCGCAGTGAGATTTGCACCTGCAAACATCACTTCCGGAAACCTTTTTATTTAGTTGTTTTAAAAATAAATTCCCAAATGTCATTTGTAGTAAAAGAGGCCTGCATTGTTTTAGCATTACATCAATAGCTACAGCTTTTTCAGGCATATGTCATTCTCAGTTGAATTAAATGCACCGAGCTCTGACATGTTCGTGGCTGTTAGAGTGTGGACACAAATGTATATTACTTGGTCGAAATGAAGTCATAGAAAGGTGAATGAGGACGCAGGTAGCGCTCTGCTATGAAGTGTGAGTCGATCAGCGTTGGTAAGCTTTTATCTGTGCGAGCGGCTGTCTCTTGAGAAGTCCCTTCATACATGAATGCTTATTCTAAAAGCCTGGGGCTCCGGTCCAGTTACCTTCTGTTGGGCCAGAGAGAACTGTGAAACATCTTAACCTATGGGACTACTGTATGGCCTTTACAATGTGCTTAATGACTTGGGTCTTGTTTTATGAGCTTCTAAGACTTTTTTGGGGCCTCGGTTGTTGCAGAGGCAGTATAGGAGGGAGGAGACAAACCACTTGTAGAAAAATGAATGGGAGAAATAGCAATGCTCAGTATGGCAGCTGTAGTATTGGAAGTCTCGCCTTTCGGTTAAAAGAGCCAATCACGTTTTTGAAAGAGGCATTGACAGATTTTTTTTGTTTTTGTATTTCTAAGCATGATTTGAGTTAAAGAGGCAACTTCCATGATGCAATTTCTCCATATTTGGACGGTTTAGGAGATTTCGGTCTTTCCCCATTCGTTTGATAATGGCTGATGAGTTAACTGATTGGGTTAAGATGGACTTCAGCTATAGTCCCTGCTGAAAAATCCATCTTAAGCCAGCCTAAGGTGGTTTGCAGGTTAATCTGGTCCATTTTGATGGTTTTTAGTTTTGGGCATTTGAGGGGTTTTGGGCATTTTTCAGATGGTCAGGCTGGGAGACCTGCATGCCAACCAGCTTAAAGGAATATTCCGGGTTCAATTCAAATTAAGCTCAATCGATAGCATTTGTGGTATAATGTTGATTAACTTGACTCATCCCTCCTTTTCTTTAAAAAAAGCAAAAATGGAGGTTACAGTGAGGCACTTACAATTTTGTGGTAATCAACGTTATGCCACAAATGCTGTCGATTGACCTCAACTTGTAATGAACCTGGAATATTCCTTCAAGTCCGGCTTGGCAAGGCTTGGAGACCAACTTAAACCAGTTTGAACCAGCAAACCCCCTTAGGCTGGTTCAAGCTGACTTTAAGCAGAGGGTTTGACATGCAAAAGCTAAGCAAGATTTCTCCACACTTTGCCCACAAGATTTGCAAGACGTCAAAAAAGGAAAAATATTCTGTCCTTTCCAAATTAGTTTACTTTGTAGATATAATGAAATGTTTTTTGAAAGGTCAATCTACCAACTAGTTTCTTTGCACCAAACCACTATCAGTCAGACAATCCTGGCAGTAGTATTCTAAAGCTATACTGACAGCTTTTCTTTTCTCATGCATAATACAGCAAGCTTACTGAATATGTTATGTAGTGTTGGAATGTAAGAGGTTTACAGTCGGATTTACACGTGCAACTTATTTGCTGCGACACATTCCAGTCGGTCGCTGTCACAGACTTTTATGCATGCAGCTTTTATTTTACCCTGCAAAAAACATATTCTTAATCACTGTTTTTACTTGTTTTCCAGTAACAATATCCAGAAAACTTTTACACCAGACAAGCAACACTACATAAAATAGTATGGCTTGTTTTTCAAAGAAGAAAGTGGAAAAAAATCTGCCAGTGTCACAACTTGGACCAAATACACTTATGTTCCATATACATTCATTGAAATATCTCAAGCACTGTTGCTTTTCAAGCTAATTTATCTAGTAGAATGTTTGGATATTTTTTATTGAAAAATCAGGACAGTGATACTGTCTGTATACAGTAGCACTCTTCCATTGACATCTGCATTACACATGCATGACAGTGACACATTATAGCCTTCATCAATTCTGATGAACAATTTGTAGCCAATTGAAAGTGACAATAGTACAGAAAATCGATTCAGCGTGTGCAGCAACTCTCGAGGGCCCGTGGGGTCAGTGCACTGATGATGATTGCCATGTGGCTGATTGTAAGTTCAAAACATTGAAGCTCCACCTCACTGCTGGATTAGAACTCAGTCACAGTGACACACATTTAAAACCTCCCGTTCCATTCATCTCATAAATACATTCACACGCTGCTGCGCTCATGTCAACACATTTTACCGTAAAACTCGCAGTGTCACAAGAGAGAGACACAACACCGCAGGTAAACTCTTTCAATTTATGAATTCTGTTGAATTAGGAAAATATGTATTTACAACATGTAATAAATGAATGATGCAATAAATAATAATTTTTACAAGAACGTGTATTTTATCTTGACCCATAAATACCACGTTAACTCTGCGTAAGACATAAAGTCCAAAACAAGCCATGTTATGATTTTAATTAGAACTGAAATCTATGTGTGATTATTTGCAATCTTTGCTATGTATACAGTAGTTGACAGATAACTTTGTTTACAACATCAAGATTTTAGGCTAACGTTTGTATGACTGTATGAAGGAAAGTGTGCATTTTAGATGCTGTAACTAAGTTTTTAGCTTTATTCACAGTTTCAAGTCATGTGGTGTGGCATATTATAAAAATTATAAATGGAGTTTCTCCATTAAAATGAGCTCAAAAAGTGAGTGATTAATAGTTATACAATAATACAATTTTCTAAACAGATTTAATGTCTTTTGTCCACTCTAGCATGTGAGGCCTGCAGCTTGATATTATACAGTCATGCAATGGACCAAAATGGATTTCATTTAGCACAATTTTAACTTCAGTTTTTTTAAAGAGTGTTCAAGCCCATCAGATTGTTTGTGTTATCTAAGCACTACTAACCGTTATGTGAACCCTCTCTTTCAGCGAATCTCAGCTGTTTTTACATGTTCACTAGACATGTGAACAGGAGCCTTTGCCTTATTTGACTCTATAGACGGTCTCGGTCTCGATTTGATCACATTAACAAAAATAAATAAATAAAAATAAATCCTCTTATGATTGCCACCTACACAGAGGGCCCTGAGCTCACTGAAAAAACATAATTTAATCACTTTCGAGTTTAATTACTTCCTTTAATCGTTAAGAGTCATTGTTGGGGGCCCAATTTAAATTATTACAATTATACAGCTTTATTGCACAACAATGCACCAAGTACAGACCCTAGTCCAATTTGTTCGTCCGGTTGGTGTGAAATCGGTTTTCCGAATTTAAGTGTGCACCGGAAAATGGTCTGGGATACAGCTCTGGTACAGTTTGTAATTGGTAAATATGCTATCCATTATAACTTGTGGATAATTTGCATCTTTGCATTAGGGTTGCCAACTGTTCCGTATTAGCCGGGACATCCCGTATTTTGCCCGAAATTAAGCCATTCATCCAGTGGCGAAAGCCTTGAGGTGGACGTTGCGTACTGAAGCGCTCAACATGTGGTGGGTGCAGTGGTGGCTCATAGGTTAAGGCTCTGGGTTACTGACCAGAAGGTCAGGGGTTCAAGCCCCAGCACCACCAAGATGCCACTGTTGGGCCCTTGAGCAAGGCCCTTGACCCTATCTGCTCCAGGGGTGCCATATCATGGCTGACCCTGCACTCTGACCCCAGCTTAGCTGGGATATGTGGAAAAAATGAATTTTTTCTTCTTTCTTTCTCTTCAAAATGCTAAAGCATCCCCTATTTACATGGCAAAAACTTGGCAACACTACTTTGCATGCCTTCAGAGAGCAGCTCACATCCTACGCATCTGTAGGGTGCTTTAGAGGGCACGTACTCCACACCTTGGTCAGGAGCTTTTACCTGGAAGAAATCAATATTTGGAGCCACAGGATGTGGTTCACCAGTGGGATGAAGGGCTTGAATTAATATTCTGACATCCAGAATAAGCACTACAGGACACCAGACGTTATGAGAAAGACTGAAGTCTTGTGAATAGTGGCAATGAAGAAAAGCAAAACTCTGAAATGTAACAAAACGTGTTCCTTCCAGAGGGAAACGTTACTGCTCAGAGGTTGCTCTTTTATAGCTCAGGAGACTTAATGGAATTCTCAATTATGTTTCATCAAGTATCAACATTCACGTAGATGTTTCTCCTGAGAAAAATAAAAATAGACACAAATGAGTCAATTGTTGACATACAGTAAGAGTATCGAGCTATAAAATGAAGGTGGATAGCAGAGCCCAGATTTTGGTCTTGGGAGAATTTGATGAGAAATGTTTTGAGTTCATATTGAGCTGTCTGGCTTTTGACTGAAGACTATCTTGAGGACATTTGAGCACAATTTGAGACATTTTTTGTTGAGATCTCTTCTGAAACTCTAGAGAAGACACATGTACTTGAGTCTTTTTCTCAGCAGAAATATCCGAGAAGAAGGATACTTCTAATTTCACTTCTGATGACTTTAATTTAAACGTCTAATCTCATTGCTGTCTGAAGAAACAATTACAAGATTTTCCCATTATTTTCTGTTCATTTCATGTGAAATATTGCACCATTGTGCTCCAGATGTTCCATGTTTTCACACCAAGACTTAAAGAGTATATTTTCAGCCATTGAGTCTGGTGTTATTGCTTTGTCAGTTGTCCATATTGCTTGGGTGAATTTGCCGGTTGGTGCAGCACCAGGCTGTACAGGAGGGGGCGAGAAAGCAAATAGAGCATGTTCTTATTTCCCTCAAGCCTCTCACATGACATTCACCGCAGCCCTTTGACAATTGTGCAACAGATAAGGGCTCAAACCCAAACCTTTGGTACAGCCGACACAAACTAAGAATGTATTTTTCATGTTCACATGTGAGATGACAATTTGAGGAAGTTCTAAGTGAGAACCTAAGAGACAAGTTCATAAATCACTAAATTAAAAGGGGTTTTATGGCTGGTTTCAAGATGGCAGTCAGTGCGACTGGTGGTCTTTTCTCTTACATAATTTCAAGTGGAGATTGGAAGTTAGGTGAGTGTTTGTAAACCCCAGGACACTAACCTTTACTATGTAATTTTCACAGGTATGGAGGAACAAATGGAGATCAATCGTGGCTTCTTCAGGAAAGTGGATGTTCCAGATCATGCACACTATATAGTGGCATTTTTTGTGGCAGTCATTGGGGCTGTAGGAGTCATTGGAAACATGCTGGTCATGTACGCCTTCTTCAGGTAGGCAGGGATTTCTTACCAATACTTGGTATTCTCAATCCAGTTTTAAAATATCATTTTTTTTTCATATTTAGTTGTGTATGGCCATGGCCGGTACATTTATAGAGAATGAAAGTTCTCTAGATCTTGTATTGTCCATTGAGTTCTCAGAGGAATGTTTTATTGCTCAGAAGTTGCTCTCTTATTGCTCGGGAGACTTAATGTTGTCTTATGTTTGATTGAAGTATCAACTTTGTCTCAGATGTTTCTTTTAAAAGTCCTTAGGAGAAATAAAAGTAGACCCAAATGAGTTAATTGTCATACAGTAGGAGTATAGAGCTTTAAAATGAATGTGGATAGCTCAGATCATTTGGTCTTGATGAGAAATGTTTGAGTTCACATTGAGATCTCTGACTTTTAATGGCAGACTTTGGGATCTTGGCAAATGTGAGCAGGCTTTGTGACATTGTTGATCTCTTCTAAAACTCAAGAGGAGACATATGTGAGATTACTGGAGTCTTTTTCTCAGGAAAAGCAAGGGACTTCAGCAAGTCTCAATTTGCTCTCCATTTGTGAGTTGTGATTTTTCTTCCACATGGATTGCTGCAAGTTTCTAGATTTGTCTTACTCCACAAATGTATTTTAAGATAGTGAAGTGTGTTGACTACAGATATTTCAAAGAACTTTTACTCATGTGACCACTAAGGCTATAATATTTTTTGTCTGAAGTAAGGAATAATTGACAACGGACCATTGAATTATTGAAAAATAATGCACCCTCCGAGGTTGTAATGCAGCAGAGTGCCCGTTACACCTTGAGTGCAAATTATTTTTCAATAATTCAACGACCAATGTCAATTATTCCGCTCATACCACAGTTACCTCACCTTTGGACATCGTTCAGGGTTTTATTGCAAGACATTTTCTGGTTTTCGTCCCTAAAACGTTCTTGTGAGTGCAACTACTTTCTTCCGCCACGGATTCAGCATATTGTTTTGATACAGCCCCAGCCTTCGTTGCTAGTTCCAAAACATCACTTCAGAACTAGCAACGGAGACTTGCAAAGATATCACTGCTTTACTGGAGCACTTACTGGAGTTGCAAGGTAGTGCATGCGTGTGTGTATGTGCATGAGTGAAATCAAGAGACAGAAAGACAAAAAAATTTGAGAGATTGCATGTTGGATTACCTGTGTTTGCGGCTCTCAACAGCAGAAACAATCAAAATCTTCAAAATCACCAAGATGTAAGTTTTATTATACTTCTCAGTGTCGTCATTCTTATCTACAGCTTTCCCGCTGCTACACAACTGTTTTATTAAAGGGATAGTTCACCCAGAAATGTAAATTCTCTCATTATTTACTCACCCTCATGATATCCCAGGTATGTATGACTTTCTTTCTTCAGCAGAACACATTTAAAGAAAAATAGAAAAATATCACAGCTCAGTAGGTGAAATGCAAGTGGATGGTGATCAGACTTTTGAAGCTCCAAAAATCACAGACAGTCAGCATAAACATCATCCATATGACTCCAGCGGTTAAATGAATGTCTTCTAAAGTGATACGATCGCTTTTGGTGGGAAAAAAGATCAATATTTACTGTAAATACTTTTTAACTATAATCCAACGCTTCCGTTAGGCTTCACAAGAGGGTGGAGATCACGCGGTCTCTCGTGTGACGTGTTCACGTTGACATGTTACGGACTTAATCTCACGTTCTCCTCTCGGTTGAGACATCTATGATAAGCACACAAACGCACCATTGTGAGTGAAGAAACATATAAATACAGATCTAAACCAAAACCAACAAAGCTTCTGTACAGCGTTCCTCCTACTCCATTGTACACAGCGCTGCTCTTCCATGCGTTTCGCACATGCGGCAGTTCTTGTGTCTCATGTGCCAATGTGATTACGTCACAAGTGCATAATGCTGCTGACCGGAAGTGATGGTTTAGAGTTAAAAAGTACTTAAATATTGATCTTTTTCACACCAAAAGTGATCGTATCACTTTAGAAGACATTCATTTAACCACTGGAGTCGTGTCGATGATGTTTATGCTGACTATCTTTCCAAAAGTCTGATCACCATCCACTTGCATTTTAAGGACCTACTGAGCTAAGATATTTTTCTAATTTTCTTCAAATGTGTTCTGCTGAAGGAAGAAAGTCATACACGCCTGTGATATCATAAGGGTGAGTAAATAATGAGAGAATTTTTATTTTTGGGTGAACTAAAATTTTAAGCCGTAGGGGTCCGTTGACATCATGGCTATGTGTCTGGCTTGTAAGTATGTGCACTGTATGTTTCCGTGCGTGAAAGTGTGGGTGAGAGAGGGAGAGGGAGAGAGAGAGAGAGAGAGAGAGAGAGAGAGAGAGAGAGAGAGAGAGAGAGAGAGAGAGAGAGAGAGAGAGAGAGAGAGGTGGTGCAAGAGCACTTTTCAACTGAAATTGAAATAAATTTAGGATATTATAGATATTGTTTGTCCTTCTTATCCAATGTACTAAGCCAATGTCTTTGTTTTATATGGTGATTTTGTTGTGGTAGCCTGTACAGCTCTGAAATATCTGAAATAATTTGGTGAAGTGATGTAGAGACCTGGAACTACTACATAGCCATGCGTTTACTGGAAAATAATTGCACACCTTAGAATGTCCGTCAACCAATCAGAATCAAGCAATCAACAAATCTGTGCTATGATTCATCTTAAACCATGTGTCAGATCAAATCACAGCTGATTTTATGTAATTTTCTTTAATTACTTAACCTGCAATGTTTTTGAACTCTACCAGTCTTGACATGGTTAGACTGGCAGTCTTATTTTAGTCTTAGCTTAGAGGGACAGTTCGCTGCCATTAATGGATGATAACAGCGGACACACTGCAACTTTTGTTTAATCATAGACTCATATTTTGTTGACACTTTGCGAGCAGCAGGCCTTAGTGTTTGTTTCAGTCTTGTTAGCCAGGTATCAAGACTACAATGACTGAGTCATGAAGGCGTGCAATTGAGCGTGACTTAAGATCTAATGGCAATGACATCCTTTTTTCATTTTGTTCAGCTCTCACAGTCAAAGGTGACTGCTCCCCTCCATTCCATGACACTTTCTTATTGAGTACTTGGAACAAGAAACACTCTCTTATAACCTCTAAGGGTCTGGGTCAATCACACTATGAGTTTTGATGAGCTTCAAATACCTGCGTCCACACATTTTAAGTAAATTTGGGAGTTTTATGGGTTTTATGGAGTTTTAGTCAATGTTTGGTAATTTATATGCTAGTGTACTCCTAAAAAAAAGTTGACAAAATTGACTTTTACCAGATCACGTCTCTTTTTGCACTCAATAATTTTGTCCAATAAAATGCTCTCTAGAATGAGAATATCCCTCCCCCAAATCCACCCATGTCTGACTTGCAAAAGCAAGAAGCAAATTGTGGTTCATGGCTGTGACGTAAACTAAAGGCTATTGGCTATCTAAAAAGAAAAAAAGGAAAGAAAAAAAACGATGAGCCTTTTGGTATATCCCACCCCAACATCCACGTTTAAAAGGAAATACATCAATGGAAAACTATGCTTATCAAAGCATTTTATGGGGTCTTTAAAAGAGTAGCTCACCCCCATATGACTTGTGCCCTATATTCCAAATGTCTGAAGCCATACAATAAGTTTGTGTTTGGAAAAGACCCAAATTTAAAATAAAGTAGTTCAATCGTCAACCCCAACGGAGCAGCTTCATATATGCCACATTTTCCCATAGATAAATCATGCATAGCTTAGCGTGACACAGTTCTACCATACTGGATGACTGCATTCAAACTACATATAAACACACAATGCAAAGATGCACTTCTAGAAACTGCTGTCTGCAATAGCCTCCTAATGATGTGATTGCATAATGTAAATTAAATGAAACCACACACAGTTATGTAACATGTCACATTGATTGTAAACAAACCAAAATGTTTTTTGACCGCAATAAATTAGATGCACATGCAACCCTGTAGGGTTTGGGAGTTTAGGGGTCATGGGTGACAATGGTACATGTTTAGAATGTGCAAAAAAAAAAAAAACTCAGTGATTGTTGGCGAGAGAGATACAATGCCATTTATGGCCAGTATAATTTTCCAGGTCCACTACACATGACAGGAATCAATGCGCCAACCTCTGTGGAACAGTTTCTAATTTACTCTAGCAGTCATCTCTATTAACAGTGCTTTTGGGGTTTTAGAAAATACTACATGTGCTCATGCATTTACATTACTGTTTGTGCTACGGGCATTGTTGTGAGGAGGTTTGCTATTATTAACTTGTGGATTTTCACCTAGCGAACAAAAGATTGGTGAAAAACCCCATAGACTTGCATTATCAGTTGCAAGTTACAACTTAACCTAGACATAGTGTAAACAGACACTTAAAGTGATTTTTCACCATTGGCCTGAAATGTTCTGTTGCAGAACCATGCTGTTCTGTACCGATCCGGACTCATTGGCATAGTTATGGCTTCTTTTTCCACTGTGGAGCTATGAAAACAGGATTGTAGTGGACTGGCTGGAAAAGTGACCAATCATGAGTTGCCATGTCAGTAAAGACGTTCCACCAGCAAGGCTCTCTGTTCTGCGCACGGCTTGCTATCCGTGATGAGAATTCCGTGTCAGGAGTGGTTTGTAATTGAACCATGCTACTGGAACCGTTACTCACTGTTGCTCAAAACTGTTGGCCTGATGGTAGAAAAGTGGCTTAAGTAACAACTTACACACAACTAAATATTTGAGCGCACCATTAAACTTAGTTGAAATGTAACCCTACAAATAAACTAAATATTTACAAATAAATAAGGAGTAATGGTTGTAGTAAAAAGGCTGACTTGATGGGTTTAAATAAAATTTATTAAAATGAATAAATGTTCAACTTTGCAGTTTGTTGCATTAGTATTTATCTACAGCCCCTGATTCATTTTAGATACAGTTCCTGAATATATATAATTTAAATAATTGAATATACTATTTAGTATATTTCATGATTATTTATTTATAGTATTTCAATGGAAATTTAAGTTATTACTGCAAAATAAGTGAAACATCAACTGTCACAAGTTACTTTTAATTCATGGCTTTTAAACTCATCTGTTTATAAATTTCAAGGCTGCTTACTGAATCTATAAAGGTAAATGTCATATTAAGCAACAACACATTACTTTGCGGAGATCTTACATCTACTAGCAAAGTCTTGCCTCACGAACAAATAGTGCAACAAAATTAAGAACAAAGTTTGTTACAAACTAACTAGTACTAAGCCCTTAGTGTGAACTTAACGTCCCAATTTAAGCATTTATGGAAGGCTGGTGCAACCTTACCCAGAATGTCATAGGGGTGGTCTGTTTTGACTTGGGCCAGTAAGCAAACACCGTGCAACCACTCAGAACATGCTAACAACTGCGTAGCAATGCACTAAAGCACTCAGAACAGCTTAACAACCACAAAGCAATGCCTAGCAAGAGTTTTGCAATAAGTAAGCACCACTCGCATTTTCTTCAGAAAATGTGAAACTCTAGTTTTGTCTCATGCTGTATGTCTGTATGGTAATGTTGTTGCATATGTGCAACACTAAGTCATAATTCAGCTACATCCCAGATTATGGCCAGCGTTACCTAATGACTAAACATCACTGGTTTTTAATCAGAAGCCAGTTGACTGCAGCATTAATAGGCTCTAGACAGCATGTGTCTCCTGGCTGAGAACTGCTTAAACTTCGACCCATTTTCATAAATAAACTATTGTGTGGCTTTGGAGTTTGTCTACCAGCTGAATGGATTCTAGGAAAGCATGTGGTTGTTCTGTGAAGTGCTGATATGTCTCCTGTGGTTTGTGGTGGATGGTCTCAGGTGGCTAATGCCTGATGAACTGGGCTGAGGCGTGTCAGCAGGTGATGCAAGGTGAGGTTTCAATCAGAAGAAACTGCGTGAACTGTGTCTGTGTTTTAAATAACATGATGTGTAATAAAAAAGATTGACATTCGATAAAATCTGACTCCTTGTGCAGAATTAAAGGAGGTGAAGAGCGTTGTTTCCAGAGACAGCGTAAGGAGGAGATAGACTACTTGTGAAAAATGTAAAAAATGTAATGGAGCAGTTTTAAGGTAAAATGTCAACTGTGTTGTACAAAAAGCGAGTTAAATGTTCTCCCAAACAGATGAGGTTTTTAAGGTTAATGCTATTTTGAGTTTTAAATCAGCAAAACCTACCTCCCTACCCTAAACCTTAAAACTATAGTGTAATAAAAGCAAAAATGAGATGAAAAATGAAATTGCAAATGCATCCTCTTCGTTTTATGGTGCTTCTATGACACTTTGGGCTCATGTGTTCTTCAGGACTCATACCACGGTCCTTTGCATCACGAGTGCAACCCTCTTCAAATCAAAGTTGACTGAATTTGAACAAGCTTGTAAATCTAGTTGGTTATGTAATGCAAATATTAAAATGTATCATTAAATGTACCTCACAAGTCTTGTGCTGTAGTAAAAGTGTTTTGATGTGAAATCATTGTGTAAGGAATAGAGCGAAAAGTGTTTATGAAGTGATAATTTTGGCCATTTGTGTAAAAGTGCATAAAAGTAATTGTGTTAGTGCCCTTTAGTGCTTATTTCAACACATACATTTTTTTGTTTGTTTTTTTTTTTTTGCAAAAGTATAGAAATAGTAACGTGACTCTATGAGACCAGGCTGAAAATTGGTACCAAATTTGTCAGATTTTATTGGTGATGTTATTGGAAAACATTATTCAAATGCAATCTTGCCAAACAGTTTTGGAGACTTCGGACTTTCCCTATTCAAGTACGCAGCACCAGTATATGTATAACTATTACCGATATAATATAGCTGACCAGGGACATAAATTGCTGCCAAGTAGATTTGCCTTAAAGGGACTTTGCGGTTTTTTTGATTTGACAGATATTTATGTGGTTGGAGTAAATGTGCAAGCTGACAATCAACAGCAATGATCACTTTAGCCAGTGTATTGAGGGAAATGCATCAATGTTGTCTGGCAAAAAGTAACACATTTAATGTACATCAAAGCTAATTATATGAGACATAATTTACTTTTACTGTGAGGGTTTGTAGTACCTGCGCTGTAACTGATTATATTTAGGCATTTTGTGTTTTAGCAACAAAAAGCTACGAACACCGCCAAACTACTTCATCATGAACCTTGCAGTGAGCGACTTCCTCATGGCCGCCACTCAGTCGCCCATCTTTTTTGTCAACTGCATGTACAAGGAATGGGTGTTTGGTGAAATGGGCAAGTAATGTTCCTCCAGTCCTCTTCACATTCACACTTTCTCAATTCCATGCATTGGTTTACAGACGTTTTCATATGATGAGATACACAGTTTGTGAGCACATGGCTTTGACAATTGACATGTATCTTTTGCTTCACCATGCAGGTTGTAAGATGTATGCCTTCTGCGGGGCTTTGTTTGGAATCACATCCATGATTAACCTCTTGGCGATTTCCATCGACCGCTACATTGTGATCACCAAGCCTCTGCAGGCCATCGGGTGGACGTCCAGACGTCGGACACTCCTTATTATCCTCCTGGTCTGGCTCTACTCTCTGGCCTGGAGTCTGGCACCACTTTTGGGTTGGAGTGAGTCCCATTATTTACTCAGTCTGTCCCTCAGCCTTGGATGCAACAACAAATTCTGATGGTCTTATGTTTCTGGTAACATCTGATACAGTCTTTTCTGTTTTTACTGGATAGGTTCCTACATCCCTGAAGGCCTCATGACTTCTTGCACATGGGACTATGTAACCTCCACTCCAGCGAACAAGAGCTACACCCTGATGCTCTGCTGCTTTGTGTTCTTCATTCCTCTGGGAATAATCTCCTACTGCTACTTCTTTATGTTCTTGGCCATTCGGAATGCAAGCAGGTACAACACACACTCTATTAGTACCTGTTGGGAGGTCTACATGGTGTACAATGTCGTTCTTGAGGAAAAGTTTGCCATCTTTCTATGTGTTCAGAGATGTGGAGAAGCTGGGTAACCATGTGAGGAAGACGACTCTCATGCAACAGCAGTCCATAAAGACAGAGTGGAAGCTGGCGAAGATCGCCTTTGTGGTCATCATTGTATTCGTGCTGTCCTGGTCTCCTTATGCCTGCGTCACACTCATCGCTTGGGCAGGGTATCTATCAGCTTGACCTCTTTTTGTTTCTAATGCTGCTGGGTTCTTGATTTTTCAAACAATACATTTGAAGTGTCATTGACACAGGCTATTTACATTAGATGTCTTCTGATGCCCTGTAGATAGAACTATAAAGGCTGATTCAAAGGGATTATTCGGAGTTTCGTACAGTACATGTGCATCTACTTCTAAGCCTTGCCTCGATGTGCTTTTGGTCTTTTTTTCTATCAGTGGCCAAGAGCCATTAAACATTCTTGACATGTAAACAAACACAACTTGAAGTATTTAACCAATGTGATGTGAGTTGACAGTCCCTCGAACTCAAAGAAAAATATCACTAAGGGGTGAATTTGCTTAACAGTTGTGCCACTTTAGCGCACAGTATGCAAAAACCTGCATCTAATTCACTGAAGACACACAATCCTAAGTGTACATTTTGCATGCATATTCTAATGATCATTTCAGCAGTAGTTTAATAAATGATGACCAAATAATGGAGTAGAGCGTTACAACTGGGCATATATTCAGAAGCACAGTGATGGAATTTCGAGAAACAGTTCAGCTACAAGTAGCCTAACCATGCTGAAAGAAAGTCATTATAAGAAGTTCTGTTCTCTTTGGAGATCTGAGACATTCCAGGGTAAAAAAAAAAAAAACACCCTTTTATAGAAGTGCTTTTTAAAGTGAGATACAGTGTTTGATAGATTTGTGTAAGGATAAGTGAGGATATTCAGAAAGGCATTTTAGAGTGTGTAGTGCAAGACAGCTTGTTGCAAACACCTCTGCAAGTGTGTACGGGAAGCGATGGAGTGCAGTCTGCTGGAGACAGGGATAATCAAGCATGTGAATCTTTCCGCTCAGCCCACAACACTTTTGGGTCACTGCCATGCCATGTAAACAACCACTGCAGGGGTCATCTCACTCATTCCATATTCTATTGACCACTAACAAACAGACTTCAGCTCAAACCAGTTGGCTCTCTGCTTGGTTCCAGTGGTGTGTTGCTCCATTTGTCAAAAGTTTACAGGCATCACAAATAATGATGTTAATAACTGTTTTTTTGACCCTCGTGATCCAAGTTCTGTGAATCTTCAGGCCACATCCCCTAGCAAACAACAAATAATCCCTGCTGAAAAGACCAGAATTTCCATACTGGTTAGGCTGGTTTATGTTGGTTTGGTACTGGTCCAGCTTGTTTCTCTGGTGAAGCTGGTTGATATTTTGCTGGTCAAGAGAGTTAACCGAAGATGATCATGCTAGGGATCAGCAGCCAGAACAACATCTGAAATGACAAGCTGCTTTTTAGCAGGGATGTTCTACTTCATGAAATGAAATAATGCTTTAAAAAATCTTTGCTGGTTTTTATTTTTTTATGTTTAAGGTACAGCCACATTCTCTCTCCATATTCCAAGGCAGTACCTGCAGTGATTGCCAAAGCATCTGCCATTTACAATCCTTTCATCTATGCCATCATACACTCCAAATACAGGTTTGTTCAAGCATTCGTTCAAGGGTAAACTCCTTGGAAACTACACAATACTGTCACAAGACATATGACGCAGTGTGAATTTTAAGTGCACTTTTCACCCTCTTCTCTCAACATTTGACTGCCTTTTGACAGAGACACACTGGCTGAGAAGGTGCCATGTCTGCATTTTCTAGCCCAGTCGTCACGTAAGGTCTGCATCTCTGTGTCGAACAGTGAGTCCTCCTTCAGAGAATCCATGCTCAGCAGACAGTCCTCGGGGTCCAAGGCCAAGTTTCAACGTGTGTCCTCCATATCAACTGGTGACACGGTTTGTATTTTACTTTGAGGAGATTGAATAACGGAAATGCCCTACCCGGCCTCGAGCCCCTGGTGGAATCAAGACCACATGCCACCACATTATTCTGCAAAAAGTCCATGTGACTTTACACATGCAACATTTTGTATGATACTCTTTGTACTTTTTAATCCTTAAATCTGCTTATAGCTGATATGCTATTTATGAAACACCAGACATGCTAATATTTACTGTGCACATTATACTACAATCTTTAAAGTAGCTCCTTTGTGCCATTTTAGGATAGACTGAAAGCTTCCAACATTAGACAGCCAAAGTACAGGGGAGCAAATACTTTTGCTTTTGAAGATTATGTATTGTACTTGATCCATCAATTTATCCTTATCCAGACAAACTTGCAACTGTGTTTATATACATTACACTGTGGAATTATTTAACAAGGCTCTGCAGATATGTCTATAGTGGTGCTTGCTAAGGCAATCATCACTATGACTATTGCTCAGAGTAAAGTGATCTGAACAAACCCCTAACTCTAAGTAATAAACTTGGGCACGTATCTCATTGTGCTTTTTGCCTGGCTGATGATAAAACATGCAAAAAAATAAAAATCCCATAGATTTAGATTGAAGGAGAGAGAGCCAAGCCATATCTAGAGAATCAAAGAAACTATGGAGCGGGATCTTTTAAGCCAATAAGTAGCCACCTTTCAACCACCCAGAGCACCTTTGCAACTGCATTGCAATGCACTAAAAACCACCCAGCTCATTGCAATGCACTAAAAACCACCCAGAACACCTTGCTATACAGCAACATCCTGGCAACCATCATAAACACCCTCACATTGTGGCTGCAAGTTCTGGCTGGGCTGGACGTTTTTTTCAGAAATTGTACAAATCTTGTTTAATACTATAGGCCTATTTCTCATCCTGGTTAAAGTGAGCTATATCAAGTCCTTTGTGCTAAACATGATAACATACATATGTGCTTTAGGTCTGGAGTGATGTAGAGTTAGATCCAATGGACCAGAAGACCCTCAGAAACTCACACTCAGCCATTCTGCTGAGAGATAATGGGTGGAAGCAGCAAACTCAGCAGGGGAAGACCAAAAACAAGGGAAGACCAGGGGAAGACCCCAGCGAAGAGAAGGTAAGGTATGTCGGTATCCCCAGTGACATGACAGAGAACTAGTTGCTGACTGCGGTTTCGTTCATACAGCACACATCAACCAAACTCACTTTCAAAATTCTCTTGAAAACTGAAGGTAACCACTTTAACTATAAAATGTGGTTGTCACTTTCTTTCACAGCCAAACTGTGTATGAACAGAACCGTATTTAGCACTCTAAAACAAGACTAACGACAGTATTCTGCTGGTGTGTGTACGTAGCCCTTGATATTCTTGTTTATTACACAGCTCTCAGAAATACCCAAGTCTGACTGGTCAATCGCCCCATCCAGTGGTCTGATATTTCTGAATAATGGCCGCACATCTGTGCATTAGGGATAAGGTGAAACTGATACTAGACCGGTCATCCAGGTACTGGAAATCATCTTTCCTACTGCATTAGATAATTAATAAGTTAGATAATAAATAAGATAATAAAATCAACTTAAACCGGTTGTTACACCTGCAGCCAAGCTGGTTCCTTCGAGTGCCACCAGCGGTCCCCTCGCCCGAGTATTGACTGTTCTCTTATTGAGCTGTTAGCTCAATAAGTCTTGGGCTATATAAACACTGTGTACAGTATACTCAGTGCAAAGTCTTGCTTTGCCCCGCAAACACTACTGAGTGTTGTCTACAATTCTGCCTGCTTCTCCGTGCCTGACTCTTGCCTGTTACCCTTTTATGGATTATTGCCTGGACTGCTTTATTGTGTTCGACCCCTGCTTGTCTCATCGTTTGTGGATATATCTGTGGACTGTTTGCCTGTGTAAGACCTTTGCCTGTTTTCTGGTTTATGGATTTATATCAAGACTGCATAACGTCAACTGTGCTGTTAACTTTTTTTATTCTCCTGATGCTGTTACTATATTTATGTCAGTAAAACCGCATATGGATTCTAAACAAAGCTTCCAAGCCTCCATGTTGCACCAATATTTCAAGTCCATTTATTTATTTAGCAAGCTGCAGTGTAATAAGCAGGATAATGGCAGTCAGACGTCATTTTCGCTAAATAAACACCATCAGTTTCATAAGAACTGATGCAAAATCAACATGGAATTAGTTGTTTCTGAAGACTTCACAGTCTCTTTCTTCTTACATAATAAAATTATTTACATGCAAATCTTTGAGTGCATCACAATCAGCTCCCTAATTCAATAGTCTGGACACTGATCAGGGAGTCGGTCATTTTTAGGGCTGTCTCAAATGCATAATCGTTCCAATGCACTGAAATGTTAGCTCCCTAAAAATTAGGAGCATCGTTGCTCACTACGTTCCCTTACCCGAAATGTTGTCATGTCTTCTGAAGTCTCTCAAGTCGTTAGAAGACGAACACAAGTGTAAAGCTATGAAGTCAAAGCCTTATTTTCTCTTTAAAAGAGATGCTGTTTGTCTTTCATCCACTATGAACTCACCCATTGTTTCATGTCTAGTTATTTTGTTTATTTGCTGGGGATCCATGTAATAAGCGGGATAATGTACAGTAGAGTCAGCCAGGCATTATAAAAAATAAATTAAAAAAACCCTTTAGGTTGATACAAGAGTGCTCCGCTCTGTGTCAGGGTCCTGATCAAGCTGACATGATTTATTTTGCGATAACAATAAGCTGACTGTACATTAGCCCCTACGTATCACACATGAAATGGAATGCCAGAATATTTTGCTTTGGTAGTTTGAATGTGGTATCATTACCTTTTAATCCATTACAGCCTCCAGTAACAGAGGGTGGATCTTTGAGCAGTTACGGCCATGACCTGGTATCCGAGTCCATCAACATGGCAACCGTGTCTCTTCTTATGGCCAAAAAGAGTACAGAGCTGGAACAGGAAAAGGAAGAGGAATGTGAGGAGGAAGATACCCTGAAAGGACAGGAGGACAACAATTCTATGAGCCCCCCAAGCAAAGGTCTGGCTTTTTACAAAGACACGGACATGGCCCAAATCATTGTTAGGCTCACATCAGAGAAGCGAGCAATGCAGACAAGAGAAGGTGACAATATTGGGCCTCAATAGCTTGAACTGCTTTCCTGAGCTTCAGGAGTCTGTAGAGAAATTCCTTTCCTGAGGTGGAACCAGTGAGCTGAGCATCCTCTTTAAGTTTGTATTCTTCCGAAGGCAAGTCTGCACACTGGAGAATCATAGTCTTCCGTTGAGAGTTTCTAGGTTTTCACATCACAATTGTAGATGCCAAAGCAATCAAGCCATGTTAGTTTGTGTGCAGATAATCAGTTGCCAATAATGTTTGGCAGGAAGGCAAATTGTATGTGACGTTGATGCACTGTCCCACAGAAGTCTTGTGCTTTCACCCCTCAAATATGCTTCGACTTCACGCTACAATGTGTGTAGAGATACTGTACGTCCACCATTCAGCTGAAGTTGTTGAGAGAGACAGTCACTATGTTTGAAAAATGTTCTTACCTTAAAATATACTTTCCAATTAATGAGTTTTTCTGCGATTTTTCTGTTAGTGAGAAAGAGTAACACACATATTTTCAGTTTATTTAATTATGTACAACATTGTCTTCTTGATTTAAATTTCCTCAAAGAAATAGCAGTGCTTGCAAAGTATTAAAGATTTTAGGCCAGTTTGAATTAAGGCTTTGTAAATGAAATGTTGCAACAGAGCCACTTTACAGTGACATAAAAGACCAATCACAATTCAGCATGCAAATAGATGTAAGAAAAAGACCAATTGGAATTCAGTAAATATTATGATGGCGTAACATAACGGAGAACCTTAGAGGATAAGGCAGGATTTTTTTCTGAAATAGATTTGCATGCACTTGCAATAAGTTTTGCATGCCCTTGCAATAGTTAGTAAATTTACCATGGTTTGACTACAGTAACCATATTTTAACCATGACATTTGTTGTGAAACCATTGTAATAATACAGGAAAACGAAAACTATGGTAATAAAAATCATAATTTTGTAGTGGTTTTACTACAAATACCATAGTTTCACTATGGTTAACCATGGTATTTGTAGTAAAACCATAGTAACTACAAGATTAACCATGGTTGATCTATTGTAAAACCATGGTTACTAGAGTATATGGATATACAGTACATGCAAAAAAAAGCAAACTTGTTTTCCGACAATAATTGTATTTAGCCTAATACAGTCATGATTACTGCAATATTATTATAGTAAAACCATGGGGCTGGTTGCATAAAACTTTTTTAGACTAATCTTACTACTTAGTCATCTAAAATTTTGGTCTTAACTTTTTCAGTCAGTTGCATAAAAACTTAGATCGGTCTAATTTAAGACCAAAATGTAAGCCTGCACACCCCTTGGCTAACATTCTATGTTGCCATTGAAAATAACTGTCGGCTCAACCAGCGAGGGCTTCAGTTGAGGGATGGTATGGTTTCAAAATGATGTCAAATGCATTGCGGTCACAGATTAAAAACAATTATAATAAGCGTGTATCATAAAATTAAAAACACATTAGAAAATGTATTGCAAAAAACAGAAAAATGAAAGCAAAATGATGTTTTCCTCGGTTATATGACTCTCTTTGACATTTTTTGAACACTTACGCTGTGTTTTTCTTTGCTCTCGTTTCCAAATTCTTCACTTGTGCTTCCAAATTTAGCAGGTAGAGTGTCATGCAAAACAGGGCAGGGTTTAGTGTCCTCATTGGTCCACTCAAGGGTGTAGATTTGGCTTGAACATTGGGGGGGTTGCAGCGTGAAGCATTTACATGTTTCCGTTGATCATGGTATAAATATTGGAGGGGTTGTACTTGCTTGTTTTGATTACGGGGGGGGGGGGGGGTTACCTCCCCAATCCCCCTGGAATCTACACCCCTAGGTCCACTAGTTCTAGACTGACAGCTATTCTCTAGCCAATAAATCAAAGTGGGGAGTTTAGCACAAGTCTGGCTTACTGAACAGAGAACAGGTGAAGATTGTTAAAACAGTGGAAAAAGTCTCACTGCAGTTTAAGGTTTGTCTCATTTAATCTAAGAACTGTGTCACATCAAATGCTCTAAATTGAAAATAGCTCATTCTAAAAGTGAAAGTCCTGATTACAGTACTTTTGTGTTACATGCCACTAACTTTATAGCTAAAATGACACTTGGCTGTGTCCTTTCATGTTTTAGGCATCAGTTAGTCAGCTGTTTTAATCTTAAGTAAGCTTCTAAACTGAACTTCTCGGCTACATCATGGGAAATATCTGTTTGTGTCATCAAAACATTGATTCTTAATGTTGCATGTATGATCCAAACACACCTGGTGCATGCTGTGTCAAGTTTAGAAGCTGGTATTATAAAGACACAAAACAACATTTGAGAGTGTTCTGGCAGACAAGTCCAATGTCACTGATGAGAAATATTTTGTAAACAATGTGCATTCAATGTATTGGTATATGGCTGTGAGGTTCAGGAGAATCATTTGGAGGATCCTGGAGAAATGGTGCTATCTGCTCGGCAAAACAAAGAGATGGAAAGTGTTTAGCCTTGTTACTTTGTTTAATGTTATCCTTTCAATACATAAACAGACATGGTGTATGTTATGTGTAATTATTAATTATTTTCTGTATCTGTCCCAGAGACCTGACGACACCATGCAATATTAATGAGGAAGTTTGAATGATACAAGATCTCCAGATGTGCAGTTCAAATTCAGTTTGTGTGTGCATATAAAATGTACCCAAATTTGTTAACAACTATCCTTTTTTAACAGGTGAGTCTGAGTTTCATGTTTTTTTAATCATTTACAAATACTTTGTCAACAGACTTGCCTTTGGGTCACTTTTATTTTAGAGACATGCTCTAGGGATTTTTTAAGGGATAATTTGCAATACTGTCATCTACTCGTCCTCAGTTTGACCATGTATTATACCTCCTTTTTACCCATCAGTCCTGCCTCTTTGCAAATTCTGACATACTTGACCAACTCTGGGTTCTGTATTCTATATTATTATTTTGCATTGTTATAGTTACTTGCCGTTCTTTTTTTTTCTTTTACATTTACATTTATGCATTTGGCATATGCTTTTATCCAAAGCGACTTACAGTGCACTGATTACAGGGACAATCCCCCTGGAGCAACCTGGAGTTAAGTGCCTTGCTCAAGGACACAATGGTGGTGGCTGTGGGGATCTGATTACCAGTTATGTGCTTCAGCCCACTACGCCACCACTCTTTTCTTTTTTTCTTTTTTTATTCCCTTTACTCCCTATTTGGAATGCCTAATCATTGTGCATGACACCGCGGAGACTCCCAGCACGTGGAGGCTCATGCTGTCCACGCACAACTTACCACATGCCCCATTGAGAGCAAGAACCCCTGATCGCGACCACAAGGAGGTTACCCCATGTGACTCTACCCTCCCTAGCAACCAGGCCAATTTGGTTGCTTAGGAGACCTGGCTGGAGTCACTCAGCACACCCTGGATTTGAACTCACGACTCCAGGGGTGGTAGTCAGCGTCAATTTACGCTGAGCTACCCAGGCCCCCCGTTATTTGCTGTTCTTAACATTTGCTCCATAATTTAAATACATATTGTTATTTACACTTATTTGGATGCTACTGTATTTCATGGGCTCTGTACTTGTACTCCGCACAATGATACAGTTGAAACTAACCTAATCTCATGTTCAAATTTTGTATGATTTACTTCTGTTAAACACAAAAGGAGATGTCAGGCAGAATGTTAGGGACTGACAGCCTTAGTCCCCATTTACTTTAAATGTATGAAAAAAAAGAGCCGTGTAAACATTTACAATTTCTTCTCATACTCGCAAGAAAGTCATGCAGGTTTTGAATGACATGAGGCTGTGTAAATTATAGAAGCATTTTCATTTTAGGGGTAACTAATCTAATGTATCCAAAAGAAGACATTGCTGATTATTTAGTCACGTTTTATTGCGCTTTTATGTAAACGCAAGGAAATGTTCCTAAAAAGAAGTCTGACACAGCATCAGAGGAAAATAATGGCTGTATTATTACAAATAAATGTATCCTGTAGGCATATTGGAGCTGGAATGTCATGTTGGGAGCAGGTGAGTCGAATGCTCAGAGTTGATGGGACAGTACATGTGAAACATCAGAAAAAGATTGCAGTAAGCACTGCATTAATTATTATGGTCACACTTTATATTTAAATACATACAACACAAGACTCTGTATTTACTGTGTAACTACATGTTGTTCTGCAAAATTCCCACATTTGCTGCTACTGAGGTTGAGGTATGGGCAGGTTTAGGAGTAAGGGTAGGGTTAGGATTAGGGGTTAGAGTTAGGTTTTGGGGTAAGGGTGGGTTAGGGTTAGGATTAGGGGTTAGAGTTAGGTTTTGGTGTAAGGGTGGGTTAGGGTTAGGATTAGGGGTTAGAGTTAGGTTTTGGGGTAAGGGTGGGTTAGAGTTAGGATTAAGGGTTAGAGTTAGGTTTTGGGGTAAGAGTGGGGTAGGGTTAGGATTAGGGGTTAGAGTTAGGTTTTGGGGTAAGGGTGGGTTAGGGTTAGGATTAGGGGTTAGAGTTAGGTTTTGGGGTAAGGGTGGGTTAGAGTTAGGATTAAGGGTTAGAGTTAGGTTTTGGGGTAAGATTGGGTTAGGGTTAGGATTAAGGGTTATAGTTAGGTTTTGGGGTAAGAGTGGGGTAGGGTTAGGATTAGGGGTTAGAGTTACGTTTTGGGGTAAGGGTGGGTTAGGGTTAGGATTAGGGGTTAGAGTTAGGTTTTGGGGTAAGGGTGGGTTAGGTTTAGAATTAGGGGTTAGAGTTAGGTTTTGGGGTAAGGGTGGGTTAGAGTTAGGATTAATGGTTAGAATTAGGTTTTGGGGTAAGGGTGGATTAGAATTATGATTATGGGTTAGAGTTACGTTTGGGGGTAAGAGTGGGTTAGGATTAGGATTAGGATTAGGGGTTAGAGTTAGGTTTGGGGGTAAGGGTGGATTAGGGTTAGTATTAGGGGTTAGATTTAGGTTTTTTGGTAAGGGTGGGTTAGGGTTAGGATTAGGGGTTAGAGTTAGGTTTAGGAGTTAGTGTGGGTTATGGTTAGGATTAGGGTTTAGAGTTAGGTTTTGGGGTAAGGGTGGGTTAGGGTTAGGATTAGGGGTTAGAGTTAGGTTTAGGAGTAATTGTGGTTTATGATCAGGGGTTGGGTTTAGAGTTAGGTTTTTGGCTAAGTGTTGGGTTAGGATTACGGGTTAAAGTTAGGATTGGTTTTAGGGTTGGGTTAGGGTTAGGTGTAAAGTTAACAGTGTAACTACAAATGTAATTAAATGCAAGTATTTTTAATGTAATTACAATGCAACAATATGTATGTACATAATAAGTACATTGTATCAAATGGTTAAGTACAAAGTGGTTAAGGCCACCTAATATAAAATGGGTCCATTGTTATTGTCTTAAAATTATATCATTAAAGGCATGCCATAACATGCACACATAAGGGCTAAAACAAAATATATCTTTGAAATTCATAACTACCTTACTGAAAAATGTCTTTACAATAACAATCAATGGGAAGACTAATTCTTGCCACAGTAGGAAATTCATTTATACATTTAAGGTATTAACACAAGATATTTGCTCTGCAGTTTATCATTTGGAATTGTGATTAATGTTTTGTACAGGCACCAGCTTCTAGACAGTGTGCATGCATGCATACATACATACTACATACATACATACATACTGTACATGTAACATTAAAGATCTATGGTTTTATGACACAAACAGGTATTTCCCATGATGTAGCCCAGTTCAGAAACTTAGTTTAGACTAAAACAGATGACTGAATGATGCCTGGAGCATCAAACGACAGCCAGATGTCTTTTTTTTAGCTAGAAAGCTACCCTGCTGAAAAGACCAGCTAGATCCAGCCTAAGCTGATTGGCTGGTTTTAGAAAAGTTTTTTTTTTTTTTTAGCTGGTCTTCCAGCCTGACCAGCTAAAAAGTGTTCAAAACCCATCGTAAACTAGCCAACTGACCAGCCTGGGTGACAGGTTTAGGCTGGTTTTAACTGGTCTTTTCAGCAAAGTGCTGTAATCAGGGCTTTCACTTTTAAAATGAGCTATTTTCAATAAAAAACACAGTGTAAGCGTGCAAATGTAAACAAGGGAAACATTATTTTGTTTGCAATTCTGATGATTCTGGTTTCGATTTTCTGTTTTTTGCAATATATTTTTAAATGTGTTTTTAATTTTTTGATTCACGTTTATAATTTTTTGATCTGCGAGTGCAATACGTTAGGCGGGAAATTGACGCCATAGGATAGAAGGGGCTTCAGCTGAGAATTTGACTTCTACAATTGTAACAAAATGTCTTGTGTTTTTTATTATTTGGGTTAAAATCACTAAATACGTTCATTAGAATAAATTTTGAAGCACTGTATTCCTCTAATAAGCAAATATGTTCAGCGAATGAAAACAGCATTGAGTGTCCACAGTCGGCCATTTTTTAAGCTGTTCAGTGTCTTACCTTTCCCACAATGCAATGCGAATTAGACTGTGTTACTTAAGGCAGCTGTGAGCTTGTTTTATGCAACAGGCTTTCTATGGTGCCTTTAGCTAGTCAGACTAATTAGTAGACAAATTCCTTTAGACGATTTCAGCCAAAAACTATGGTTACCACATTCTACAATATTACTATAGTAAAGCCATGATTTGCACCAAAAAACATGATTACTACAATATTACTATAGTAAAACAATAGTAAATGTATTGCGAGGGCACACAAAACTATTTCAGAAAAAAAAAAATCCCACCCTGTCCTCTAAGCGGCTTTGTATTAAATTCCATCAAATATGAGATTTTTTTTTTTAATGATTATTTCTTAAAATGTTGACCAAAAACAAAAATGGATATATAGAAGTTTGAATGGAGTCTGCTGAATTAACTGCAGAGATTTAAAATCAGGGTCAAAATAGCAATACAGTGCTGGCTTGCAGCCGGAGGTAGACTGGTTATTCCTTATAATGCATTTCTCAGGCGAGTGTATAATTGCTATACTCAAGATCTTGTTTTCTATCTCAGGTTTCATTAGAAGTTCATAAGCTTCTTTTGGTGTGAGATTTTCCAGCACCTTTACCATGTGAGGCGTACCATAACTAACACGCTTCTGTGTTACATGCACAAAATCCCATGTCAGCTGTATGTTCTCGAATCCTATAATGTAGTGTTGCACACTAGATCATTTGTCTGGTCTGTGTGTGGATGTGAAAGATGAAAGATATGTGAACTTGTGTAAGATATGTAATTGTATAATGAAGTAGACTGACCTGTTCAATCTTCAGCATGATCCAAAGCTCCACTCTCAATTTACATTTAAGTTCTTCTTGGCAGATACTTCCTTACCAAAATATCATAATACCCATATGATGAGTTCTGATTTTTATTCCTGTCCATCAAATGCTATCAAATCCAGTCAGAATTCAAAGGAGACCAGCCAAGTGCTGCATACATTCCTATATGTTGTCATCATTATTAAGTATTAATGTTAAAAATGTTGAGGTTGAAAATGCAACAAAGCTTTATTGTTCCATGTACAGTGTAACACTGCATTGGATTGACTGAGATTAAATGCATATTGAAGAATATCCTAATTGTTTGACTGTACTACTACTCAACACCAACTCTTCTACTTAGCAGCTTATTTTCCAGGATTATTCTCATTCATCAGGATCTTGGAGTATTTGCTTACCCAAGCATAAAAGGGGCTCAGGGGTCAAACCATTACATAAATGAGTTTCATGAAAAACATGCGTCTATGGTTGATATGTGACATAAGGTTTGGACTCCTGTGTAGTCTTCAGGAACAGACATTTTTATTTATTTATTTATTTATTTATTTTGTATCCCCTTTTCTCACAATTTGGAATGCCCAATTCCCACTACTTAGTAGGCCCTCGTGGTGGCGCGGTTACTCACTTCAAGTACAAGGACAAGTCTCATTTGCCTCTGCTTCTGAGACTGTCAATCCGTGCATTTTATCACGTGACTCGTCGTGCATGACACTGCAGATACTCACAGCATGTGGAGGCTAATGCTACTCTCCACGATCCACGCACAACTTACCACACGCCCCATTGAGAGCGAGAACCACTAATCGTGACCACGAGGAGGTTACCCCATGTGACTCTACCCTCCCTAGCAACCGGGCCAATTTGGTTGCTTAGGAGACCTGGCTGGAGTCACTCAGCACACCCTGAATTCGAACTCGCGACTCCAGGGGTATTAGTCAGCGTCTAATATTTTACACAAACTGCACAGCACGTACCAGCTGGCTACCGTTACACTTGCAGTTTCTCGAACACTTGCTTGAACAAATTGGTATTACACAGTCTGCAACCATCTAGTCTTTTGACTATTTTAAAATCTTTTCAAATGTTTAGCAAGACACTAAGTATTAACTACGGCCCAATTTTGTTTCCTGCAAGCCATGTTTCTTCAACTACAGCTACTCTGGTGCGCATGAAACGTCATGACGTCTGTAATGAACATGCGCAGAAAGTCCCAATAGCAGAAGCAATCTGATCAAGAGTTTACATGGCTAATATTTTCCCTTTGAACAGATTATCAAAAGGTTTACACCTCTCCTTTCAATCCGAATGGTATTTAAATTGGATTTGGCCAGTTTATACCAATTGACATTACATGAGACTTTTTTATTCGGATTGGGCAGCTAGTCCGATTATAATTGGATTATTAGTGTTCATGTAAACAGAGCTACTGAGAAACATTGCTAGTGAGCACTAAAAAAAGTCAAACTAACATAGTATTACCATGATATTTATGTATTTTTTGAAGCACCTTGGAGTACTGTGTAAACACCATTAATGTAGTAATCATTTAGTACCATGACAATATACAATAGCTACTTCTTTTAAAGCTAATAATTATAAGAAAATCTGGTCAGAAATTTTTTAAAATGTTTTAGGTTAATATTATATTCTGGACATCAACCGGTATCATGGAGAAACTTTCTTCATACTTAATATAATGTATTATCACTTTTTATTTCTTTTTACACAATAATACCCGTAATTTGAAGAGCGGTCAATTTAACAGCTTCACATTTTCTTCTATTCTCAGAATCATCTCTAAATCACGGATGAACACCATTGATTTAACGTCATTCTGAATTTACCTCCCTTCATATCGCTTTGCATATACTGATTTAGTGCACTTGAGAGGTTAGTAAGTGTCTTTGATAGCCATCTTTACTCAAACCATCTAATCCCGCCGGACAGACATGAGGCGAAATTATAAATCCTGTAAAAGCTTGGCTCATGAATATTAGTTACATAAAGGCCATTAGGCCAGTAGCCCTATCTGATTGGTTGAAAGTTAGATATCGGAAAATTGGTGCTAGTCAGTTAGCGAATGAACTAAAGTATTCTGCAATGGTTAAGGCGTGTCTCATGAATATTAATTTGAAAAAAATCTTCTCCTTAATCTATTTGTGTTTTGTCTCAAAACGGTGAGAACTAATCTTTACCTTGACATAAATTCTAGTGGGTCTAGTAGGCATTATATAGAATATCTGAGAAACCAATATGGCGGTGATGTGGGAGGATGTGTGTGTGTTTGCTCTTCAGGGAAGTTTAAGGTGAAGTGATGAAGCAATCTGATATTTAGACTGGAGACAGAGGTTTTACTAGTCATCTTTAATAGATTTGTGTAAGGGAAAAAGAGGCAGGAAGGAAGAGAAGCAAGTTTGGGTCGACACCGTGTCTTTCAATGCTCCCGATAAAATTGAGCAATCTGAGGATACAGTGTCAGCTTCAAGCTTTGCTTGAATGGATGCTCAAAATGATAAAGAACCTCAGTGGTGTGATCCAAGCCCATGTTCCAACAATTAAGTTGTTGTTACAACCCTCTCTGATACTCCGCAGAAGCCAGAACCCAAAAAATCAAACGTGAGGAGAGTAGCTGCAGTGGGAACGGGGATATCTTGTCTACTATACGTGAGCTAGCATCTAAACATGACAACACATTCCAGAAGATATCGGTGATTGAAACAACCACTGAAACAACATCAAAACGAATTGAGAACTTAACTTCAAATGTACAACAACTTGTTTTGGATGTCGGCAAAAAAAAACAAAAAAAAACTGACTCTGGAAACCGAGCTTCAAAACTTGAAAATAAATCACTGAGAGCAAGTGTAGAGGAGTACAGGCATACAGTTGGAGATGGTTTCTGAAACTACAAGATGATGCAGAGAGAGACAGTGAAGATGTACGAGATGTGGTCATTAACATCTTAGGGAAAATAGCCCCAAGAATTGGTGATGGGTTAAAGAACGGTGTTGACATCGCTCATCGTCTGGGCCCGAAACTGTCTGATGGAAAGGCTAGGTCAGTCATAGTTCTGTTCTCACTGCGCCGCATTCGGGATGCTGTCTGGGGTGCTTCCAAAGGATGCAAGTTTCACTGCGTCTCACAGAACCAATGTCTCCAGAGGATAGAGCAGTGAGAGATAAACTTTGGCCTCTCGTGAAGAAGGCAAGGGAGGAGGGTAAGAGGGCGTCCTGTCGTAAATCATTTGCTGTCATTGATGGGGAAAAAATATTTTATTCGTGCATCAAGTTGACTAATTTGCATTAACCTTCTTATCCTCTTCCTCGGCTATGTTGGAAAAGTTAATATGCTTCAAAGAAAATGTGTCTGACAATACAAGCTGTTTAAAGATGGTTTAGACTTATTACAACCAGAAGGCTAGTATTTGTTTTCCTTCTCCTTAACACATTTTTGTTTTTGTTTTACATTGACTCTAACTAAACTTTCATCACTCTCTTTGCTCTGATCTCTCCTTGATTGATGTATGGCATTTCTTTAACCCTGCTTCCAAAGATTTTACGTGGTCTAACAGACAGCTATCTCTTAAATCCAGGACTGATTTTTTTTTTATTTTGTCCTCCACTCTTCACTTTGTAAAAGACATCTCTCACATTTTTGCCCCCTTGTCAGATCATAAACTGGTAAGTATAAAGTTGACATTTATTCTATCCCAAGATTGTGGGGTTATTGGAAACTGAATAATGCCTTGTTAAAAGATGTAGAATTGAATGACAGTATTACAAGTCTTGCTAAAGAGTTATTCACTGGTTTGATGGCAATGGTTATAAAGAAAAGTGGGAGTTCTTTAAATATAAGGCTAGATATATTGCTGTAATGAGAAGTAAAGAGCTTACTTAAGACCATTAAGCATCGGACAGAGTCAGAACTGATTAATAGGTTATGTGTGTTATTAGCTAAAAGCAATATTACGGAGGAAGAGGAATTGGAGATAAAAGAACTAAATTTACAGTATGATGGAGTTTATTTGGAGTTGGCAAAAGGCGCATTCATAAGATTAGAGCTAAATGGATTGAGGAGGGGGAAAAGAACTCTAGTTATTTCTTTGCTCTAGAAAAAAGGAATGGTCAGAGGAAAACTCTTACTGCTCTTAATGTCAGTGGAGTTAACTCTAAAGACCCGAAATTGATATAAGAATTTGTTAATGTGTTTTATAGTAATCTTTATACTTCTACATTTAATGATGATAGGAAAATGTATTGATAAGATTAAGAATAGTATCAAAGTTATTGACCATGAGTTTAGTACTAGTTGTGATTCTGACCTGTCAATAGATGAAATTAAGCAAGCACTGCACTCAATGAAAAAAGGTAAATCCCCTGGCATCGATGGTCTTTCAGTTGAGTTTTATGTCCACTTCTGGGAGGTAATTAAAATGCCTTTGTTTCATATGTATAAGGAATGCATTAGTTAGGGAGAAATGACTGCTACTATGAAACAGGGAGTTTTTTCTCTTATACTGTACCTAAACCAGAAATGGTAAAGGATAATTGGCGTCCTATTACTCTTTTAACAATAGACTATAAAATATTAGCTTCAGTGTCTGCCAATAGATTAAGATTTGGTATAGACAATATTGTTTCAGAAACACAATCTGGATTAATGAAGGGCTGACATATTTCTAATAACATAAGGTTAGTTTTGGACTTGCTGGATTATTCTAATTTGATACGCTCAGATGGTCTCATACTCTTTCTTGACTTTTATAAGGCTTTTGACACTACTGAACACCAATTTCTTTTGCGTACTTTAAAGCTATTTGGGTTTGGTAAATCTTTTAATGATACAATAGCTATGTTTTATAATGATATTAATAGCTCTGTTATTGTCAATTTTGACACTTCCCAAAGGTTCGACATCTGTCGCGGAGTTAAGCAGGGCTGCCCAATTTCTCCTTTTTTAATTATTTTAGCCACAGAATTATTTTGCTTGAGTATTTCACAAGATGAAAGGAATTTCTGTTTTTTAGTAGGGAAATAAATTTGTGCAATTAGCTGATGACACCACATTGTTTTTAAAGGATAAAAAACAGTTATCTAAAGCTTTGGTGTTAGCTGATCAGTTTTCATGCGCATCTGGTCTAAAATCAATATTTAAAAATATGAAATAATGTCAATCCATGACTTGGATGATACATCTTTAGAGAATATTCCAGTTAGAAATAGTGTCAAGTACTTGGGCATTCATATTTCCAAAAACCCAATAGCCAGACATCATTTGAATTTTTCTGACAAAATGAAAAAACTAAAAACATTCTTAATATGTGGCTACAGAGAGATTTATCCTTACACGGTAGAGTCCTTTTGTCTAAGGTGGAAGGGCTTTCTCACTTTGTTTACCCTGCTCTCTCTTTATTTGTTAATGACAAAGCCACAAAAGAAATGAATACAATATTTGTAGAAGAATAAACTTCACAAACTAAAAAAGGAATTGCTTTCCAACACCAGGGCTTAAGTGGCCTTGCCTAGATAATCCAAATTCTTTATTCCAAACAACATTTTTGATAAAATTAGTGGCCTGTCTTTTCTTTTGAAATGCAATTACTTGCCTAACAAGTTGCCCATCTCCTTATCCAGTTTTCATCAGCAGTGCCTTCTTGCTTGGAAAATGTGTTTTGTCCACAACATTTCACCACACAAAGTTCTCCTCTGGAACAATTCTGATATAATTGTTAGAAATAAGTCCCTTTTCTTCCCCAGTTGGTTTAACAATCATTTTAATTCTATTTCACTATTTGACGAGTCTGGCAGTATGTTAACTTATAAGCAATTTATGAATTTCCATGACTTCCCAGTTCCGTTAAAGGAATATAACACTTTGATAAAAGCTATTCCAGTGGGTTTAGTTCAGCTAATTTAAAGTCACCTAAAGTTTAGTGTGGGGACTGTAATACACTCTGCTTTGCTCCTAGGTGGCATTGATTTTGTAGATAGAAAATGCAACAATAAACGCAAGATTATTCAAATGAAAAATAAAGGTTTCGCCAAGGGGCAAATTCTACTGGAGATCCTTTGTGATGGATCTAGATTGGAAAAGGTTAAGGAAGTCCACTTTAAAATCCTTCATAAAATCTACCCTGTTAATTCCTCCATTTCCAAATATTCTGACATTGATGAGACATGTTCATTTTGTGGTCATCTAGGAGAAACTGCTGCCCACTTATTTTTTGAATGCAACATAACGAATCATTTCTGGGTTGATTTAAGCTCCTTTATTTTCAGTCCTACAGAAGTTAATCACTCCTTTGTTCTCAAAGATATAATTTTTTACTATGAAAACCCTGATTACTTAACTCTTGCATATGTAGTCAGCTTCTTTTATAATGTACACAAAATTTTTCATTCCTAAACAAAAATGGTCAAAATCTCGATTGTGTCTTCCACTATTTCTTCTGGAATTCACATCTCTAATTTTGTCTCTCAGTCTTATACACAACAATAAAAATTCCAGATTTTTTATGCTTTTTTAAAATATATTTAAACATGTACATGTAGTTCCTCTTTTTTTCCTCCAAAAACCATATCCTCTTCTACAGAGGTTTTTTTTTTTCCTGCAACAATGAACACAATGTATTTTTGCACATATACTAGTACTATGTATGTTACTTGAAGTACATTTAATTACGATATAAATACCATGGTACACGAATAAGGAATATCAAGGCACCATGGTATGGTATGATATCACCACTGTGGCATGAAACTGTTCTTTTGGCGTGGTGTGATATTTTGGCCAGCAGAGGGAAGTATTTGTCTACACAACTGAATTGAATTGAAATCTCTACTGCAGATTTGGTTCTAGGGTCATCACCCTGAAAACATGAAAAACAGACCTTAACTGGTTTCTGATAAGATGCTGCTACCGAAACAACACAGAATAATAATACATAATAGTTATCATAATTCTTTTTTTGTTATTGTTGTTGTGAAACAAGGTACCACTTCACATCAGCGTAGAGGAATTTGCCTGTATTGGTTTGCACATATTCTCCTATAAAAGCAGACATGGGGATGTCATCACCTTTTGTTAAGACTGTTCATTGTGTCACTAACACTGGCATGAGCTGGGTGTCTCTTGCATATATATATATATATATATATATATATATATATATATACAGGTGCATCTCAATAAATTAGAATGTCATGGAAAAGTTCATTTATTTCAGTAATTCAACTCAAATTGTGAAACTCGTGTATTAAATAAATTCAGTGCACACAGACTGAAGTAGTTTAAGTCTTTGGTTCTTTTAATTGTGATGATTTTGGCTCACATTTAACAAAAACCCACCAATTCACTATCTCAAAAAATTAGAATATGGTGACATGCCAATCAGCTAATCAACTCAAAACACCTGCAAAGGTTTCCTGAGCCTTCAAAATGGTCTCTCAGTTTGGTTCACTAGGCTACACAATCATGGGGAAGACTGCTGATCTGACAGTTGTCCAGAAGACAATCATTGACACCCTTCACAAGGAGGGTAAGCCACAAACATTCATTGCCAAAGAAGCTGGCTGTTCACAGAGTGCTGTATCCAAGCATGTTAACAGAAAGTTGAGTGGAAGGAAAAAGTGTGGAAGAAAAAGATGCACAACCAACCGAGAGAACCGCAGCCTTATGAGGATTGTCAAGCAAAATCGATTCAAGAATTTGGGTGAACTTCACAAGGAATGGACTGAGGCTGGGGTCAAGGCATCAAGAGCCACCACACACAGATGTGTCAAGGAATTTGGCTACAGTTGTCGTATTCCTCTTGTCAAGCCACTCCTGAACCACAGACAACGTCAGAGGCGTCTTACCTGGGCTAAGGAGAAGAAGAACTGGACTGTTGCCCAGTGTTCCAAAGTCCTCTTTTCAGATGAGAGCAAGTTTTGTATTTCATTTGGAAACCAAGGTCCTAGAGTCTGGAGGAAGGGTGGAGAAGCTCATAGCCCAAGTTGCTTGAAGTCCAGTGTTAAGTTTCCACAGTCTGTGATGATTTGGGGTGCAATGTCATCTGCTGGTGTTGGTCCATTGTGTTTTTTGAAAACTAAAGTCACTGCACCCGTTTACCAAGAAATTTTGGAGCACTTCATGCTTCCTTCTGCTGACCAGCTTTTTAAAGATGCTGATTTCATTTTCCAGCAGGATTTGGCACCTGCCCACACTGCCAAAAGCACCAAAAGGTGGTTAAATGACCATGGTGTTGGTGTGCTTGACTGGCCAGCAAACTCACCAGACCTGAACCCCGTAGAGAATCTATGGGGTATTGTCAAGAGGAAAATGAGAAACAAGAGACCAAAAAATGCAGATGATCTGAAGGCCACTGTCAAAGAAACCTGGGCTTCCATACCACCTCAGCAGTGCCACAAACTGATCACCTCCATGCCACGCCGAATTGAGGCAGTAATTAAAGCAAAAGGAGCCCCTACCAAGTATTGAGTACATATACAGTAAATGAACATACTTTCCAGAAGGCCAACAATTCACTAAAAATGTTTTTTTATTGGTCTTATGATGTATTCTAATTTTTTGAGATAGTGAATTGGTGGGTTTTTGTTAAATGTGAGCCAAAATCATCACAATTAAAAGAACCAAAGACTTAAACTACTTCAGTCTGTGTGCATTGAATTTATTTAATACACGAGTTTCACAATTTGAAAATAAATCAACTTTTCCATGACATTCTAATTTATTGAGATGCACCTGTATATATATATATATATATGTATGTATGTATATTAAGAAGCTTAAATATAAGATAGTCTTGATTTGTTTACAATTTTTTGGTCACTTCATACATCCATTTGTGTCATTTCATAGCTTTTATAAATTAATTATTATCCTAATACATGGAAAATAGTACATTAGGCTTACTAATAAAGAATGAGTAAATGTATCCAAAGTTTTCTCTGTGTTCATCATTGTGTTGGTGAAGTGAGTGAGTGAGTGCAGCGAAGGCAATTTCCTCCAGCGCCTGTTAAAGGGGCGGAAGTCCGTCAGACACTCACTGGAGTTCCTAAACTCTTTTTCTCTTTCAGTTTCTCACACACACAGTTACAAACTCCAGAGACTCCACAGCGGTTCAGAGGTGAGTGACATGAGTGTTAATCGTGCTCATACACGACTTCTGCACTTTATTTCAACTGCGACAAACTAGAACGATCCCATTATAATAAACAATGTTCGCAATGTGACAGTTTGATACAATGTTGCATTTTCATTCTATTTAGAACGTTTGAGCGCGCGCGGTGGAATCAATCGGATTCAGTCGAGTCGAGTAGAACACTTTTCGAATACAAGTTTAATGTTTTCTGTCAAGAGTTTTCAAGTGAAAACGTTCATAATATCACAGCCAACAAATAAAGCAATAGCGAAATGTTTTGTCAGTGACTTTTGCCCGTTTCTGAAGTTATTTGAAAAATTTGGTCTGTGCTAGTTTGTAAAGTTAAGTGGATCTATGACTATAAAAGAGGAAGTGGTGAGTTTGTAACTTGTTGAAAAGTTCACATGAAGTTTGAGGAGGATGTGTCAGTATACAAGCGTTAAATTAGAGAAGTTAAATGTAGCTGCACATTTCCATAATGTGTGGGGATTGGAAGCGCAGGCGCTTTAATATTAAATATAACTTAATTTAATATGTATAAGTGCATGCGCCATTCTACTGTCATAATTCATTTTAAACGAATAATTTTATCTGCTTATAATAAGGAAGCAGAGTATAGAATCAAAGGGATAAATCACCCAAAAATAATTCTCTCATTTACTCCCCCTCATGCCATCTCAGACATATATGACTTTCTTTCTTCTGCAGAACACAAATGAAGATTTTTAGAAGAATATTTCAGCTCTGTAGGTCCATACAATACAAGTGAATGGTGACCAACATTTTGAAGCTCCAAAAAGCACATAAAGGCAGCATGAAAGTAATCAATACGACTCCAGTGGTTTAATCCATGTCTTCAGAAGCGATATATATACTGTATATAATAGGTGTGGTTGAGAAATAGAGATCAATATTTAAGTCTTCTCTTCTTTTGTTTTTTGGCAATTCGCATTCTTCATGCATATCACCACCTACTGGTCAAAGATGGAGATTTATAGTAAAAAAGGACTTACATTTTGATCTGTTTCTCACCCACACCTAATATATCACTTCTGAAGACATGGATTAAACCACTGTAGGGATTACTTTTATGCTGCCTTTGTGTGCTTTTTGGAGCTTCATAGTTCTGGACACCATTCACTTGCATTGTATGGACCTACAGAGCTGAAATATTCTTCTAAAAATCTTCATTTGTGTTCTGCAGAAGAAAGAAAGTCAAACACATCTGGGATGGCATGAGGGTGAGTAAATGATGAGAGAATTTTCACTGTTGGCTGAACTATTCCTTAAAGTACATACCATGTGAAAAGAAAGTGAGTATAAAATCTGTTGTTGCTGTTCTGAGTCACAGTGAAAGTACTCATGATAAATAGTTAGTATAAGTGATTTAGGGCAAGTTGGTTTAATCTTGCTCTGAAACTAATGTTCCATGCAGAAAAACAGACATTGGAGACAACAGAATGACGGCTTTTGAATGGATAATAATGTTAGTAGGTTAACAGAGATTTCTTAAATGCTGTAGGAAAATAATGAAAAAATTAAAAGTAATTTAATGTAATTTTGATTGTTCCAAATAACTCAATGGTCAGTGACCTTTTCCAGCTATAAATGCACTTAGACTCAGAGTGTTGTCTTATTTTGGGTAGTGTGTGTGCATGCATGTGTGCTGGGGTCATCGGTGTATTGTAGCCAGGTTCCACCCACCCCCAACCTTGATATGATAGACGTGACCCTGCATTTCCAAACAGAACTCCGGTCGGGTGCGTCTCCGTGTCTCCGGTCTGCAGGTGATGTCTGAAGAGTAATCGCCTGCAGTATCAACAGCCACATTCTTTAATAATAATAAGTTGTTTATAAAAACGCTAGGAAAGACTGTTCAGGTTGGGAGTGCATTCCTGTTAAATAAGAGAAGGCTTTTAAAGGGAATCAAGGAAAAAAACTCGTAAAGGATAATCATTAGTTTCTCAGCGTTGCGTACAAAGCACACCTGTGTTTTACAGGGAGCCGAGAATTCTTTCACAACTAACTAAAGAACCCGTTATCATATAGAGCAGTGTCTGAGAATTTGTTTACAGGTCAGTAAGGTAGTTTCGAGGTACAGAGGTCAAACTCACACGGCTAAACATTAAACTGTCAGATGTTTAAGCCGCACTGAAAGCTGAAACTCCAACGCAGTTAGAGCCTGCAGAGCTTAGTTTCCTTTAGAATAAATTCATAAATTACCACCAATAGAGTGGTAGCTCACCCCTGTCTACACATACTGTGATTTAGCTGCTGTCAAATGCATTATTTTAGTGCTTGGATTGGATGTAGAATTAGGTAATTCCTCTATAAATGGAACTTTCCAGAAACTCCATGCTGGGTTGTCGTACGCTGCTGTTTTTAGCCGTTGGGATGTTTGGCTGTGATCTCAAACCAATATTACCGGTCCATATTTAACCCTGATTGTACTGATTTAATTTTAGATTTTTAAATCTTCTTTAATTTTATTATTGGGCCACTGTACTGCAGGTTGCCCGTTTTCCAGGGCGTGCCTTTGGCATCATGTCGTCCAGTTACTGAGCAGCCTGGCACCATTCGTACCATGGGAAAACCCAACCGTAATGGACAGATCATTGGAAAGGCGTGTTAGTTTCATAGTTTCAGTTCATCTATATCCATGATGACGGATATATTAAGCCTTCCATTTAAAAGCACAGGAGACATTATGGAATAGGACTGGATAACTCAAGGCCGCATTTACATGGCATCTGAAGTAATCACGTTATTCTCTGCTTTTGGCGTCCAACTGTGAAGAGGCATGCACGCAACATGTGCACACATTTTATTAGCAAGTAAAGGTGTTTACATGCAACACAAAATCGGCATAATGGGCAAAAATCTACCCATGTCGATCAGTTTATTCTTAAGCCTTTTATGGTCTTACACCAACAAAGGATCGCCATTTAATGCATTTACATGATCAAATGCGTTGTCAGCTTATTAAGCATAATCAGTACGCGCTCAGTGTCTTTTGAAGTAGGGCTTGGCTTTCATTGTTGTATGCTGATAAGGATCACTCAGTCTTAACCTGTTACTGGTCTCTTACTTTTTACTTCTTTTTATTGTTTATAAATGGTTTGTAGCTCACTGACTGTGTTTGAAGCTTATATGTTGACCTTGTTTGCCTCAGTAAGCTACTCCAATGCACTCAAAGAAGACTACATGGAATGGTTTGAAAGATGTTAGTGGTCAATCGATGTGGTTTTCAGTGGCCGTTGCCGATATATAGAGAGCAGGATGGCCGAAATAAATCTAAAATACATGATACAATTTAACAACATCAAATTGGATGTGTACAAAATTTCTAAAGAGAAACCTAACGCTTCCCTTATACAAAGTTAACTCAAATTTGCTTAAAATTGGGAAAAAAAGACATTTTTTGATACATTTTGAAACTAAGACATAGGAAGGTTAACGCCTGTTAATCATCCAAGCAAACGCGGTTAATGGCCGATGCCACTAATGTCAAAATGGCTAATTATCGGATTATTAATTGGCCTGGCCGATGTATTGGTCTAACAAGTTGATGTGATTCCCATTAAAAATTGAAGTTTGGGTTGTGACTAGGGCTGGGTATTGTTTCAGATTTCCCGATTCAATTCAATTCTGATTCACAAGCTCTTGATTCGATTCCGATTCAATATTGATTCATATGGGTATATTTCAGTTACTCTATAATGTCCTTTTTGCTTACATATGAAATATGTTTTTTTTTTTTTTCAGATAATGCTGTTAATTATACAGGGGACCTTCTAACTAGGTACATTAGGAAAATATTAAATTCACAAATGATATTTGATTAGTTTTTCATCATTTTGGTCACATTTTGCCTTTTTAAAAATGAACAAATCCTATGTATATAATATTTAATATATCATTTCTTTTGTTACATGTTAATTGTTTAATTGCACAGTTTGTTTTTACAAGTATTTACATTGATTTGTTAAACACGTGCTAAAAAACAGCACTGTCTCTAAGAAAACAGGCATTTCTGTAAAAGCATCTGAAGATGAGCGCAAGTTAACGAAAGAACGGCTTTATCTCATCTATGCTATGCATGATTACAATTATATTTTTATTTATGTTTACTGACTGTAGGGAACAAAAAGGATATTAAAATAGACATTATTTAATGACAAATGAGTCGCATGGATCTCTTTGGACATGCATTACATGGAAAGATTTTTCTCTCAACACGCAGTGAAAGGATTTCCTCTCATTGTAGTAGAGGGTTGCGTATAGAGTAAATGATATATATATATAATTAAAGATTGGATCTTAATTGAGTACAGCTGCTAGATGTAGCTTAAAGAGATGGACTAAAAACACAAACCTCACACTTCGATTTCAATAGAGCAATGTCTTTAAAGAAGCTCTTCATGGCTCCTCGAGTCTTGCTGGAGCATGACACTTTTGATGATAACTCTGAATGACAACTGAATTTTTGATCTTGATAAGATAAGAAAATGAAGCTATTAGAAATTCTTTGTAGAAATACACACATGCCTCGTGGCTCCAGGCGTGGAAAACCGATTCATTTGCTGTGATCAATATGTTCTTCACACAATGCTTCTATAACCGCACCCTTTATGGTTCTGCTAGTACTGTTGGCAAAAGAACATGTTGTTGCATTAGTTATTGACTCATTCAATAATCATGCAGAAAACACAATGCAGTAACCAGCTCGTCTTTCATATCTTTCGACTTTTGTCCAACATATGTCAATATAAGTTTGGAAAATTCACAGCCTGCTGTTTTACCTTTTAAAAACTCCTATTTGCATTCTAGTTCATTTAAATGATCCTGCATCAGATGTACACAACATTTCTAAAGTGAAGCAAACACTTATTTGATCAATATTTGCTTAAAGTATTAGTTCACCCAAAAATGATGGCTGGTGATGGTAATATTGGCATGAAATGTCTCCACACAGCATGTGAATGAATGAATTAGGCTAAATGAATTTATAAAAGTACCAATATTGATTATAGTCCCTTTATATGAAGTCATTAACGCTGCATGGATAATAATTATGAAATAGTTAAAATAATCCTACTAAAAATAATTTCGGAAGTGGTTTAGCAGGTCAAAAAAAACTAGACATATCAACTTCCCAAACGTATTTCACATCAACTACCCATAAATAAAACATATGCATTCTATAGGGCTCTTGCACACTAGAGAAAACTTTGACAGAGCGGTTGACGTATAGGAAACCACAAGATCTGTTTTTGACTGTGTGGAAAGCCCTGTCAGTTCAAAATCAAGCGTGAATACAGCGAATTCGATTTTACGAATGCACAACTGGTCTGTCTGAAATTCTCTTGATCATTGGATGCCTTTGCTTGCATTGCACCAACAATTAAAATTCTCAACTTTAAGTTGCATGATGGAGAATTTTTGTAATCCCTTGAGTCTTTGTGATGAACCATTGCCATTGAAATGAATGGATTCACACAGTAAACTTTAGCATGTAGGCGCGGTTAGAAACAGACAGAGTTGGGCAGGTGAATGACGATGTTTTTAACTTCCAAAAGCGTCACAGTTACAGCAATGGGACAAGCTCTTAAAATACTTGTGTGCTCCAAGAATGCCCCCCTCCCATCCCTTTTATATAAATAGAGATTGCTCTTTTGTTTTATCTGTACTACGTGATATGTTTGGACAATGAATCAGCTTGTTCTCAGACTTACTTAGAAAGTCTTTTCCAGATAAATCTAGCTATTTCACAGGTAGGCCTAAATCGGTATTATTCTGCTCTGTTTGGCTATTTGTTGTAGCCAAAAGTTTGAACCTTTTGTTGTAACACAACTGACGTATTTGTGTGACATGCTGTCGTCTCAAAGGATTTGTGGTTAGTTCAGTTTCTGTGCTGTTGAGTGCTCATTGTTGATCTTAGATTAAACAGGAATACAGTTGAAACAACTTCATTTTGTCACTTCCGAAGCTAAGAGTTTGTCCAGATCTATCGATGCTACATCAGATCATTTTTTGGCTGCCTGTATATAATTAGAAGAAAACACAGACATAATAGATGACCTAATCTGAGTGTCCTGCTGCAAGAACAACAGTAATAATGTGTAAATATTGCTGATGTTTCTCAGGCTGTGAATTGGACTTTAGCAGTACAGGCTACACCAGAAACAGTGACCCAGCCAACCATGAGCAGCACCTACAGCGTATCCTTGATCGGACCTTCTCCCTGGGGTTTCAGACTTCAGGGTGGTAAGGACTTCAGCATGCCCCTCACCATCTCAAGAGTAAGTGTCTGCTTCTACTACACAACAAACAGTCACGCTGTGAATGCTTTAATAGAACCGTTGTAATGTTATGAAGACATCTCTACGTGTTGCTCTCCTATGTCCTTCGTATGAGTGTAAATTAAAGACCCTGGAAGCCATGAACCAAACCATCCAGATTTGAGGTGAATCACGACATTACAGACTTTGAGTTTAAGCAAAACAGTATTTGAAAATCTGTCAAAAAGACAAAAGGTTCTGTGTACTTAACGTCTTTAATGTGTGAAAGAACTACAGTTCCATGAAGCATTGCCAGTGATGTAATTGAACTAATGGGAAAATAGAAGGATTTTGATTTAAGAGGTTGATTATAAGTATAGAATCAGTGTATTGCTAAGTATTCAGATATATACAAACACTGTATATGAGTAGTTTGAGAGTGTAGGGGACACCAATTCGATTGCATCTTTTCAACTCGTGATTGCGTTTCTCTTCAGGATCATGGGTAGTGTGGTTCTCTTACCAGGAATATTCCACTATTAAAAACTATTTTTAAAAAATGACGTTGAAATAACATGGACTGATGGTGTCAAAAGATGCATATGGGTCAATGACGTGACGCTCATTTTTTGTCCGCATATAATACATTATTAAAAAATACATTACAAGTGCAATTCACACCAGACAATTACGTGAATACAGCTGTTCTGTGATGAAGTCATTTTTATATTTTTTCTGAGGCTTAAAGTAAAAAATGTCATGTGGTACAACTGTGGTTTGGTTCAGGTCATTTGGTGCAACCATGAGAAAACATATTCTTGACTATTCATTACATTTCAAAAAATATATTTTTTCACCTTGAAACGTATGTTTGAAAACTTGTTAGAAATTAATGATTAAGTTGTGTTCACTCTCATGTATTCATGGTGCAAGGAAACTATTTTAATACCTTTTACTTCATGGTTGCACCACATGACATTTTTATATATTAAATAAATATTATTATTTTTTCGTACAAAATGCTGTAAATGTTTTTCAAACAATTTGTAAAAGCAACATGAACTCAAAGATTGTGTTTTCAAACTTGACCCATCTGTTTTAAACCAGATTTTTTTTAAATATATCGAATTGTTTCGACATTATTTGTCCCATATATTCATATACCATCGATTAACAACCTCAGAGCTCACGGTAGGTCGGTCTTTAAAGGTTTACAAGTCATCTTTAAAAATTAATTCACCTATGTAAAAAAATAATGGGATTTGTTACTTTCGGAGCCAAACTGTTGCACTCTATTAGCGAGTGGGACATTCTCATTCTAGAGAACATTTGATTGGACAAACATTGTTAAACGTCTCTGCATGCATGATGATGTCATCAATATTTTTGGTCTACTTATGTCAATTTTAAATGCATTAATCTGCTAAAAGTTTGTTTTAGGAGTCAACATTTAGGAGTATGCTAGCATCTCGCTTCAAAGCTACAGACATAGACTAAAAACCACAAAACTAGGAGTTTGATCTTTAGGATGGGCAAAGCTGTTCATCGGACATGGGGAGGAAATGGAGGTCTGCAACCCGACCCTGGCCGATGGGACCTGTGAATCCGCTGGGTTCGTGTCAGTTTTTGAAGTATGACGTCGGGTTTGTAATTAATTAAAAAATAAACAGGCCTACCTAACTTGTTTCGCGCATGTGCTCACACTCACAGAGACACGATCTCAGGTATTTTTATTTGTATAGCGCTTTTTACAACACGCATCGTTTCAAAGCAGCTTTACAGAAGATCATGCATTAACAGAAAATTTAAATGTAATATCTATAAAGTCTTAGAGTCACCATTGTGTAGTTTGATTAAATATGATTGAAAATTGTGTATAAAAATAAATCATAATTGTATTTAGACCACCAGTGAGCAAGCCGAAAGCGACTGTGGCAAGGAACACAAAACTCTGTGGTTCCTGGTTTTCGTTTTAAGGCCCGTGCAGACTTCTTCAAGGACAGTATAGTGGGGCAGTGCCCCCTTTTGACCCGCCCATGTTTCATGGGGTCTTCAGTTGTCTATAACAGGTCCATGACAGACATATTGTTCTTTCACAGTGTACATATTCTCTCTCACAACACGTACGCACATGTTGTTTGGCAGCTCGTCTTCAGGCTCTTGAGTGATGATAGATGACGTGCCATGGACCTTGTTTTGTAGCTCACATTTGCGTACAGCACGGTTGGCATCTCTTAACCACATCTGTTGTCTTTCCTGTCTGCAATATTTATCTCTTATACTCATCCTGTATGAACAGTGCTCTCATTTCCCCTTTAAAATGAAGTGTGTTCATAATTTTTAGGAAATTGTCAGGTACTACACGGAAGAGCTAGAAAGGTTATAGTGGCTAGCGCACACTTCTCCCTTTTAAAGTCAACATGAAATCAAAATGTACTTTCTGCTTTTATTGTGCATGATTCAAAAGTGCATGTTATTCTAAAGAATATATAATATGTTTGGCCTCATAATCGTTAACCAGAAAGTAATAAATTGCACAGCCTCTGAAATGTCTTGATAAAAATGACAATGATAATGACAAAAAAGTGTGAAATTATATTTATATTTTGCATAAAGAAAATGAAGCCTACATTAAGTACCATTAAGATTTTTGTCCTTGTACCTTTATTTTCAGGAGACTTGAGCACATTTTTACTGCCTAATTCTCATTACAGTAACACAATCATGTTTTTAATCCATTGCAGTAAAAAAAATGCTGTTGCAAATGATTGTTTTTTAGATAAAATCAGCAACAAGTAAATACAGTACCAAGGGAGAACTACTTTGATCTTCTTTTCACATTGCAGTCATAATGAACCATTGCAGAAATGAGTATTTGTGGGTTAAATGTGAGTCACGATGTGGAAATAAAATGGGTTGTGAATACAGTTTAAATTAAATTTTAATGTCTTATTAAAGAGTAATGTTTTAAATATAGAGCTTCAGAGTTTATATTACCAAAGGGTTTCCATCAGGAAAGCAGACATCTGTTTGAAGTTAACTTCATTGCACAGGAAATAAAGAATGTCCTAGTACGACACAATGTTAATGTGTTTGTTGGTTTTCGGATATATATTTTGCCGTAAAACCGCTCCAAGTAAAACCTGCCCTTGTCCTGTCCATTAGTTCTGCTCAAACATACTCCATCTGGCTCATTTATTCATCTTATTTCCTGTTAAACAGGGACAAAAAGTCCCCCAAATGCAGTCCTGGGTTGCTCACCTGGCTTCCACATGCAACATTGGACTTAGAGGAACGTTATGCATCTTCTGCGATGAAGATGAATCTCTCTACAGAGGGAGCACAGGAGCTCTGGTGCACCAGCTGCAATCTTAACACTCAAATAGAGACACCAGGAATATCTCTCTGGAAGCTCTTTACTCATAAATCTCAGCTCTGTTTTGGCAGTTGATGCTGGTTGGCGTGTGTTGAGTGAGGAGATCTTGGCATGGACCTCTGTGAGTGGAGAATGAGACAATCTCTGATGAATGGTTAGTGCTGCCTGGATGTAGTAACCATCCTTTTGTTGTTAGTTTTGGAGGGTTTCTTATAGACGATTTGGTACAGATCTGCCCTGACATTTAGCTCTTCATATCCACGGCTTTATTTTGTCCAATGAAGGGAGACTGCAGGGGTTAAGATATTGGGATGTTTACGGCTCCAAAACCTAGTGAGCTCCCTTGCTGTTTAATGTCTACGTAGGGATCTGCACTAGATACACTGTCATCTTGAAGGAGTATTCCGGGTTCAATACAAGTTCAGCTCACTCGACAGCATTTGTAGCACAAAAATAATGTTTACTCGTCCCTCGTTTATTTAAAAAAATCACAAATGTGTGTTCCAGTGGGACACTTACAATGGAAGTCAATGGGGTCAATCTGTAAACATTAAAATACTCACTGTTTCAGAAGTATAGACACAAGACATGATTTTTGTATTATTACAGTGCATCCGGAATGTATTCACAGCACTTCACTTTTTCCACATTTTGTTTATGTTACAGCCTTATTCCAAAATGGATTAAATTCATTATTTTCCTCAAAATTCTACAAACAATACCCCATAATGACAACGTGAAAGAAGGTTGTTTGAAATCTTTGCAAATTTATTAAAAATAAAAAAACGAGAGAAAAAAATCACATGTACATAAGTATTCACAGCCTTTGCCATGACACTCAAAATTGAGCTCAGGTGCATCCTGTTTCCACTGATCATCCTTGAGATGTTTCTACAACTTGATTGGAGTACACCTGTGGTAAATTCAGTTGATTGGACATGATTTGGAAAGGCACACACCTGTCAATATAAGGTCCCACAGTTAACAGTGCATGTCAGAGCACAAACCAAGCCATGAAGTCCAAGGAATTGTCTGTAGACCTCCGAGACAGGATTGTATCGAGGCACAGATCTGGGGAAGAGTACAGAAACATTTCTGCAGCAATGAAGGTCCCAATGAGCACAGTGGCCTCCATCATCCGTAAATGGAAGAAGTTTGGAACCACCAGGACTCTTCCTAGTGCTGGCCGCCCGGCCAAACTGAGCGATCGGGGGAGAAGGGCCTTAGTCAGGGAGGTGACCAAGAACCCGATGGTCACTCTGACAGAGCTCCAGCATTTCTCTGTGGAGAGAGGAGAACCTTCCAGAAGAACAACCATCTCTGCAGCACTCCACCAATCAGGTCTGTATGGTAGAGTGGCCAGACGGAAGCCACTCCTCTGTAAAAGGCACACGACAGCCCGCCTGGAGTTTGCCAAAATGCACCTGAAGGACTCTCAGACCATGAGAAACAAAGATTGAACTCTTTGGCCTGAATGACAAGCGTCATGTCTGGAGGAAACCAGGCACCGCTCATCACCTGGCCAATACCATCCCTACAGCGAAGCATGGTGGTGGCAGTGGATAACAGTGTTTACCAGCGTTATGTCGCCTGACAACAAAGTTGTAACATTGAAATATAACATTTTCACAGATAAGGTTAGTAAGTAAGGGATAACGTACAGTCAGCCGGTTGTTATCGCACAATAAACCCCGACAGGGTGATCAGGACGCAAAGTGGACGACTGAAGGGGTTTATTTTATGATGACAATAGACAACATTATCCTGCTTATTACACAGCTACTAACCAAATAAATAAATACATGGACATAATATTGATTTGCGTTGAAATGATGTCATTTGAGAAGAAAGAAATCGCTGAACAGCTGGAATCAATCTCTGGTTTGCATCGGAGTTCTATTGGTGGTTATTCTGGGAAATTATTTTATTAGCTTACTTGTAGAGATCACACAGTTATCCGAAAAGCAGGAGAGACGGCTCGCAGAACCCGGATGAGCGGTCTGATATGTAGATGTGTGATTGTTACAAAGCAATATCTGACCGCTGGATGGCACCATTGACCAATCAGAAGCAAGTATTCCAGAGAGCCGTGTAATAAGTGATTTTATCACACTAAAATCATGTTAACACACACATTATTTACGTTTTGTGGCTATACTTCTGAAACGGTGTGTATTTAATCTTTATGCACTGGCCCCATGTACGTCCAGTGCAAGTGCCTCACTGTAACTGTAACCTTATTTTCTTTTCTTTTCTTTTTTTTTCCAAAGTTAAATAAAATTATTTCAAAACATTATACCATAAATGCTGTCATATTTATTTTGCTGGCATATTTGCCATATATTTTTTAGTAAATATTTCCCAGATAATATGTCAGTCATTTCTTTCTTAGAAAATAATATAATTTAATTTTGCAAACAACATGTAGTCTTTATGATATCATTCGGTATAAATGGGTCTTTATAAAATATATATATATCAAATATATAAATTTTTGGATCAGATCATCATAATTTGGGGGTCCTTGCCATTAAAAAGTTAACTAAAATAATAAACTACTGATTTGAAACACTCTACATTGGCAGCAACTCCATTCTGCACCCGCAATATATGCAGTTTAGTGTTAGCTAAGAATGTTTCGCTAATAGGCATAAAACCTAAATTGGGTACAATAGTCCGTTGTTAATTAAATTGAACTTTTTTATGTAAAGGTAGATTTTTGTTTTATTATTATTAATTATTTGATGTAATTATTTTTAATCATACTGTACAGTATATCTGTTTGTATAGTCACTCATTTTCACTGCAAATATTTAAATAAACAACTATTAAATTATCATTTTTATATTATTTTATTATTTACTGTATTTTAATATTATTTATTTATAATTTTTATTAATATTATTTTTATCATGATTTTATTTATTTTATTACTAATTTTTATTTATTATTTTCTGCAAGAAAAGTGAATCATTTTTGTTTGTTTGTGTTTTTTTATACATTGATTTCATAATGCGTGCATTAGAGGGCTAGGTAGGCAGCTAGCTTATGGAACAGAGCTCATGTCTCACTCTGAATATACATTTCCACAAGCCGCTTGGATGAACCAACATAGAGCTGATTCCCAAAGTAAGGCCCACCCAGCCATCAGATGGCCCTTGTGGCTTCACTGTGAGTTGTAACAGCCACAATCGCAGCCCTTTTATGGGATGGTGGCTTGGCGATCCACTGGGCACGAGTGGAAAGAGAGGCCTCGCATGTCATCTGCACATGTCACTGCGTAATGAGTGAAAAGTAAAAAAGAGTCCTGATGTGGCTTGAGAGCACCCGTCCTACCCTAACGCCATACCTCGAGTACTCTTGCTCTGCTGAAAGCTGACTAGGATGGATGTATTATCTGGTGCAACTATAAATAGGGGCTCTGAATGTTTTCAGGAGGGACGCGGTGTTCCGCTGTAGGTCTCAGGTGAGGGATCCAGTGTTTCCTGCTATCGAGGGAGCGCTGAGGTGCGTGGTGATATGTAAGTGGCTGTGGCATGCCTACTGCAACCTCTTCTAATTGTTAGAAGTGGTCTTGTGCCTTGGCACCAGTACCCTGTTAGAACTGAAGGACACGTGGATCACTGCAAGCAGGACCGTGATGTTCTTGAAGGCTGCCTGTCATAGCTGGTCCTCTGGAGATAATGCCTCTTCCTGTCGCTGGAAGTTATTTATACTCTCTAGTTAGCTGAGCGAGGGGGAGACGGAGGGACTGACAACATGGTAGTTGTTGCTTAAAGGCCAAAGTATGCTTCAGCTTTCTGCATGCTGGTACATTTTGCACAGAGTGCGCAATGCAGATTTCATCATGAGCACAGTACGTGCATAGTGTCAATGTGCAACATAGTTTTTAGACATGTGGACAGTGTTTTTACACGTGTGCCTGCTGTTGACAGTATTAAAGATTTTTACAAAGCAGTTGTAGTGCGCATGCATTGAATGCGTCCGTATGCGTATGCGGTCGAGCACTCGACTGTGCGCGAGACGGAACAGCACACAGGAAAACATGTCCATGAGCTGTTTTTTGTTAATCGGCATCAATATTTTAGGTTAAAATGTAAAATGTATCTTTTTTTTTTTTTCATTATTCACCATTTTCTATTATCTTTTTGTGTTCACTAGTTCAGGGGTTTCCAAACTGGGGTCCTGGGACCCCCAGGGGGTTGCAACGAGGTGCAAGGGGCTTGGCGGAATATTTAGGAGAAAAAAAAGTGCATAAAAAAAAAATATATATATATATATATAAAATATTAAAGGTTTGAAATGTTCACATTTACCAATTTTAATGATATTGCTTTTTCATTTTACTTTCTAAAGACTAGGAAATCATGACATTAATTGTGATTATTTTAGTCTATTGACAGTCTTTTGATAATAGTTTTAATAAAATAAATAAAATAAATCTGCATATAGTTTTTAGGAATTTGTTTTCTTCTAATTTATTAATTTAACCCTTATGTTGTGTTCTGGTCATTTTGACCCGGATTACTTTTATTTTCTTACGATTTTCTTTTTCTTTTATTTATATATATATTTTTTTTTACTTAATTCAATTTCAATAAAATTCCTTGACTTTGTTCACATATGGTATCTGAAAACACACCAAAAATTGGACCATTTTCTTGACATTCTTTTGGTTTATTTAACTTTGTTACACTTGCTGCGTTCCCGGTCAAAAATGACCGGCCATTGGAAATGAATGGATTAGACTACAAAATACAGAAATATTAAGTGTTCAGGAGCATCCCAATTCTTTAGATGAACACATATGTGGATGTGTTTGCACACACAAAGTCCATGGACATGTACACACACACACACACACACACACACACACACACACACACACACACACACACACACACTACATTATGTAATTGTCTATGTTATATGTATGCTTTAGGAAGTAATAAGGAAAAATTTGACAAAAAGCCACTCCTGTTTATTATATTTATGTGTGTCAGTGGGAAATTCATACATTAATTCTCACTTAAGTTTGACATCTTGAGTGAAACAAATTTGCTTGTGATCTTTCCAACGATATTCAACACATGGCTGTCTCATCTTTTTATGGTTTGACCAACTCTGAATATTACTGTTGTGATAACACATTTTTAAATAATGAGAATGAAACAATTCTTATTTGTCAGCAAATTAAAAAGCATTATTTAAGAATCGGTAGGATCAGCTATATGCATTGTGAAGTCCAGATTCTAGGATTTAAAATGACACCTGTTTTGTTCAGATCAAGCAAGTGGTTATTAATTGTAGAGCCGAGGAGGGCGGGGCCGGGCTGGAATGAGACACACCCGGTCCCCAATCAGCCTGATGGGGCGCACGAGGGATAAAGGCGGCCGGGGACGACAGTTCGAGAGAGAGAGAATTACAGACAGCTGTGCTGTGTGTTTTTGGTTGTGTGTTTTGTTTGGATTGTTTATTAAATTATTATTTATATTATTAAGTCTTTCCACTGAACCCCCTTACATTAATTTATCATGCAATTATTATATATTTTTTTTGTTTCCCACAGGGAGTGCCCCCACTCAGGTCAGTTCAATGAATCATTCTATCAATAAATATATATTTAAATATCTTCAAAAGAGTACAAAACCATCATAAGTACTAAAAAAGAAGTTGATAAAAACAACTAATGCAATATCTTGTGATAATATATGCAATATTAGAGATTTATAAACAATCTTAGTGGGCCGGTCATTTTTGACCGTGAACACAAAATGTGTTAGCATAAAACGAACTTGGCTTATAATGTTAGATGGAGTTTAGCAAGTACCACCGCAGGATTTCTCAAAAGTATTTAATGACGACTATAAAGCGATAGTTCACCCAAAAATGAAAATTCTGTCATCATGCTTATGTCATTCCAAACCCATATGACTTTCTGTCTTCTGTGGAACACAAAAGGAGATGTTTGGCACAATGTTGGCCTCCGTCACCATTTTATTTCCATACAATGAAAGTGAATGGTGACATTCTGCATAAAATCATCAGAAAAAAAGTCATATGTGTTTGGAACAACTTGAGGGTGAATAAATGATGGCAAACTCCATGTCATTTTTGGGTGTACTATGCCTTAAGCTGCAATAGAAAACCAGAAAAAAATTGAGATCTTTGATTTCACGTCTTATCCCTTATTTGGTTGAAGCATTTCAGCTTCAGGAAAATCGTCTCAGGTTCCTTTTGATTCATAAAGTATGATTTTTCCTCTGACATCACACATTTTGTTTAGCTCAACTGTATTCAGCACTGTATTGAGTTATGCCAACAGAGTGAGTGCCCGTACGGATGACTGGAGCCACACCCTGGATGTGTCGAGGCCTGAAATGCATTCAGACTCCCTTTATGATTTTGATGCCAGGCCAAAACTGGCAGTCAACACTTAAAGGGACAGCTCACATAAAAAGGAAAAATCTGTCTTTATTTACTCACCCTCATGTTGTTCCAGACATGTTTGACTGTGGAACATAAATTGATGACCGAATTTAAATTTTTGGGTTAACTATCCCTTTTAGGATCACAGGGATTTTGTAGATATTGTTCACCAACAGATTGTTTAGAGATGAGACAGTTCTCGGTATCTTTGGGTCTTTTTGGTCCCATAGAGCGATATGACTTGTACCCAAAGATTCAGTGTTTGATTTATTACCCATCGGCTACATAAAAGACAAAGGTTTTGGCACATAAAATGCTGCTCTGTTTAAATATGGGGTGTATAACTTGATCACTGTCAACTTGAAGTTACTTGACATTCCAAGACTTTCTAATGTGAATAGCGTTGTGAAAATAAAACCCTCTCCCATACTTTCAGAAGTGGTTAAAGGTTGTTTCGGTTGATTTCACCTCCACTGACTTTCAAAGCGTCAACAAACGGATGCTGCCTGCTGGAGTTTAGATGAGTCACTTTGCATCAGCACTTTGCCATTCCGATCCGGCTGGGCCGCTTTTCCAGCGTGCCTCGGTGCATTAAGGCAGACTTTGTCTTCCGAAACCTGCTGTTACTCTCATTGCAGCTGAGAGCTTTTGTGGCCGGAGCGGGTCGAGACGGCAGCTGCCAGTGTTGCTTTTGGAGCTGCAGTGAAGTGTTGATATTGCCATGGTCACGGACCAGACGAGCACCACAGAGCGGCCTTTGTCTTCAAGTTCTCTGAGCCATGTGTCAGGCCAGAAGCATACTCTTAAGCCTTTGGGAAATGTCCTGTTGTACATGCTTAACGTGCTTTCTTGCATTACTGTGGTAATTACCTGCAAATGTCTGTGGCATTAAATCAGATAAGTTATTATTCAGATACATATTCTTAGTTTAAAGGAATAGAACGCAAAAATGAAAATTCTCTCATCATTTACTCACCCTCATGCCATCCCAGATGCGTATGACTTTCTTTCTTCTGCAGAACACAAATGAAGACTTTTAGAAGAATATTTCAGCTCTGTAGGTCCATACAATGCAAGTGAATGGTGACCAGAAATGTTAAGTTAAAAAAAGCACATAAAGGCAGCATAAAAGTAATCCATGTCTTCAGTAGAGATGTGAGAGGTGTGGGTGAGAAGCAGATCAATATTTAAGTTCTTTTTTACTATGGACATGGATTTAACCACTGGAGTCATATGGATTACTTTTATGCTGACTTTACATGCTTTCACTTCAAAGTTTTTGTCATCATTCACTTGCATTGAATGGACCAACAGAGCTGAAATATTCTTCTAAAAAAATCTTCGTTTGTGTTCAGCAGAAGAAAGGGTGAACTGTCCCTTTAACTAACGTTAAAGGCAAAGTGTGTAAATTCCGCCCCACTGGCACCATTAAACATAATAGATAAAAGAGTTGTAAACAGTGAATTAAACCAGCCAGCTTCGAGGTGAATCACAACATTACAAACTTTGATTTGAAGCAAAAAAGTATTGCATTGCAAATGATGTAACAGAATTAAAAATGATTACAAATATATATATATAAAACTTGATTTAAAGTTGTTGATTATGAGTGTTTAAGTTTATTGCAATATACAAATATATACGTAGTTTGAGAGTGTAGGGAGAGTGACATGAATGCGTTATTCACAGTGCATTATGGGAGTGGGCGGTCGCTGCAGAGCTCTTTTGGCGCACTTTGTTTGCCCTGATTCTCTGATTGGTGGATCCTTCTCTTCAGGATCATGGGTAGTGTAGTTCTTCACCAGATATTCTGCTATTAAACATGATTTTTCCTATAAATGAAGTTGAAATAACATGGACTGGTGGCTTCAACAGAAGCATATACTGTTGATCAACAACCTCAGAGATCACGGTATGTCTGTATTAAAAGGTTTATAAGTTATCATTAACAATCAATTCACCTATGGATAAAATGAGTGGGATTTTTACTTCTGGAACCAGACTGTTCCACTTGAAATGTAACAATGCATGAAATTTGCGATGTATCTGGAAATGTTGATTTCACGTATTTGCGTAGAGAAACAAACGGTTGAAGTATTTGATGTTGATGATTTGCTGTGCCACACTTGACCATATATTTTTGATCATTGCCTCCGAGAAGATGAACCCTGTAGCTGGAATAACTTAACAGGTTTATGTGCTACATGAAAAACCAGGTGCTAAAGCATAGAGGAGAAGTCCGTCAGTAATTATGTGTGTTTTCGAGGTGAGGGATTAAGCCTCAAGACAAAACAGTTGTTCAGAATCATTCAGAGCTTTTGTTTTGTGTGCAATTGTTTCCGCTAATAAAGAAAAACTTGGCAGAGTCTCAACTCTACAAGGGACAAACCGGGGCCTGGTTTGTTTCTTTAGTGGAGTAGCAAATGGGACTTATGAGACTTCTAAATACATCAGAGACCCAATCTATCAACATCTGTATTTTAATCTCATTCTTAGACATAACAGTAACACACAAACTATTTTAAGAGCACTTTGTCAACTGGAGAATGTAAACTATTTACTCAGAGAGTGAATGCTGCAGGTGGGCGGCACTGCAGAAGTTTTGCATCGGTGTTCCCATGATCTAAAGATGCTCTAATTCTCTCATAATTTTTGCTTTCTTGTGGCCTCTTGGAGGCGTCTGACTTTCAGACGTAGGAGTTGTCTGGCTTGACGTAGGGAACAGAATAGTTTATTTGGACTGATTTTACCCAGGGCCGTTAGGACACGATGATTAACGAGTGAAACGAAGAGGGAGTTGGTTATCTTAGAATGCCATTTCAGTCCGCAAGGAGGAAAAAACACCAAAAACGTTCCATGGAGCCATTCTTAACATTCTGCTCATTGCATGTTACATGTAAATCATTGCATTTACACATCAGCTGTGTACATTTGGCTCTTATTAGGCCTACCACAGAAAACGCTGTCAGAATTGCATGTGAAAACCCCTCAGGCGATCAGTTTAAAGATGTAAATATTTTGCCGTCTTTTGGGTAAATTGCACGTAATTAGTGTTGTATTTATTTGTTCAAATGGTAAGCTGGAGAAAGTTATGATTTATAGTGTTTGAACAAGAATGTGTAATCTAGCCATAAGCAAGTGATTATTGACGTCAATGCCGCATCATCTACATGCCGATATAGCCATGACAACTTGCAAAAATTGTGTTTTTCTTGTGTTTTTAACTCATCTCTTGATTGTTACAAGTTCCAGATGAACGTTACCAAGGCAAACATCAATAAAGGACAAACTGTTATCATTATGCAATGTCTTCTTATCGTAATTTGTCTTGGCACTTTCGTACATATCTCTTTGCGAATGATTAACTAGCACGAGCTTGCGTCACATAGTGCTGAATCAATGCTTGACTCGTCTCTTAGCAACAGAGACGAGTTTAGTCAGATACTTATTGTTGTGAAATGCACAATAAAACTGTTCTACACTCTTATCCTTTTGCATGTTGAATCGAAGATGTCCCATTCATGGGATGAACTGGATTTGGCTCCTCTAGCTGTGCATGAGTTATTGCCAATGAAATATTGACGCAAAGGTACAACAAACGTCAGAAGCTTTGTTCCAAACCTAGTGAGCATTTGAATGCATCATAGGCGTGGTCCAAAAGCGAAATTCTGTTCCTAAAGGTAGGTACATCCTTGGCCAAATTATTAGACAGTTTCGCACGTATAATTTGCGAAGAAGTCTATCCAAGAATGCAATGTGACAAACGCTGAAAAAATGTATCCAAGATTGTGGACGAAGCGAGATTTAGTAAATATTTAATAAAATACAGAAATGTAATGATAAAAAAAAGTTACTTTTAATGAAAAGTTGACTGTTTACCCACTATTTGTGTGTGCTATGTATTTTTATGCTTATTAGATTACTGCATCATTCACTTAGCAACATGTTAATGTCAAACTGGCTATTTGCGCTCATTGTGTGGTGCACGTAGTTTAGAATGTTCCAAGTGAGACACCAATGCGAGTGACATTTGAATAACAGCTGAACTTATGAAGAAGAACTCTATGCAAAATACTTTTATAAGTACTTTTAAATGTGAAACATTAATATTTTTGCATATTCCCACATGGCTTAAACATGGTTTAAGCGTTGCTTCTTGCTTGTTTTTTATCTGTCAGCGATGGACAATGCGAAAGAATTATCAATTAATGATTTAAAAATTCGGTAAATGACCTAAAACATGCGGAAGATGCCGAGACACATGGCGAGACGTGGTGCAGTGGCCATAGATGTTTGTCTAACTCATGTTTACTTAAGAAAAACAGCTTATACGTACACAAAAACAGACATCTTCAATAAAGGATATGAGCTAGTTTATGTGCTCATCATAGAAAATAACATTAACAAGCGTAACTGCATTATACAATCATGAAGAGATTATTAGTGAACTTAATATGCATTCGGATAGTCATGAATGTCATGAAAGTATAATTTAAAAAACTACTAATCTGTTAGGAATAATGTAATACTTGTTAATGGTTAATGAAAGTATAAAGTGTTATCAATATATGTTTGTTTATCAGTTGTTTATAAAGGTGATCAGTCACGATTGATGCTGTTTGGTGCAGCCTATAAGATTAAAATTACTTGTAAAAGGTTTATCAGAGGATTTTTTTTGTCTTTTATCAAGTATATCTTTTGTTTCTGAATTTTTTACAAATTCATAAATGCCTTGTGCATATGCATGTTGAACACTTAAAGGGATAGTTCAGACAAAAATGAAAATTCATTCATTATTTATTCAACCTCGTCTTGTTCTAAACCAATATGACTTTATTTCTTTTTCGGTACACAAAGGAAGGAATTTAGAAAAAAGTCTGCTCAGTGATGTCTTTCATTGCCAGTGGATGGTGACCACCATTTCAAGCTTCAAAAAGGATGCAAAATTATAATTCAGAAGACTAATAAATTATTCCATGAGACTCATGATTGTTCTGAAAGCATATGATAAGGGTTGGTGAGAAATAAGCCGAAATCTAATGTATTATTTAGTGAAACTGTTGACCGACCATTGCTCTCCTCTGCACGTTCATGACAGGACAAGAGAGCAACCGTTCACGCAGCCCCCGCTTGCGAGATGGAGCATTCAAGCGAAAACTTTTGTTTATCTAAAAACAGGTCTGCCACAGCGCTGCTAACAACAGAACACAACACATCTGCACACAGAACAGAGAACAGAACTTACTAAATATGTCCGATGAAGTCGAAGACTAGATGCATTTCTATGCGCAGCCTCGTTTATATGGAGCGGAGTAATCGGAAATCAAACCGAATTATACTTGTGGTGGTCACCATAAACTGCCAATGTATGACGTCATTGAGCAGATCAGTTTTTTTCAATATTTCTCCCTTTGTATACCGAAAAAGTAGGAAAGTCTTATTGGTTTAGAACAAGACGAGGATGAGTAAATAATTAACTCATTTTCATTTTTGGGTCTTTAAAAAACTCAAGACAGTGCCGCAAAATTTTTTCGCTCTTGAACAAAAATGTTAGCGTAGAGCTCTATATCACACAGTTGAACTTGCTAAAAATTAAATTAACTTTTATTTTGCATTATACTGACTCTATACTGAATTTAAAGGTGCAATATGTAACATTTTTCATGTAATATTTGCCTTTTTTTTGCCAATGTGTGAACGGCTTGTAACGCAACTTAAAAAATGAGCCCTACCCAGACTTCCTAGTTTGCCTATTAAAGCCTGTAGACTGATTTTCATGTGAAGGGAGCGGGTCGGTTTTGCTGGGAAAATCCAAAGGATGTGACGTTTATGTGCACTCCCGAGAACCTCAGTGCTTCTCTTCCGCTATTCAACAGCGACAACAAACTGCAACACTAGATAACGTTATCTTAGAGATGTTATCCAGCAAACGTCCGGCTCCCAGCACAACACCGACTCCTACACAAACTCAGAGTAAGACAAAAAAACCATTTATCTACTGAATCCCGTCTGGCTAAGCGGGAACATGATCGTGGTCGAGCGAAAACTAGAGTGAACATCGGCAGGGCATTTGATTCCTGGAGGGACCTTCGTTCAGTTTTGGGGATCAAAACCGACCCTGCATTGGCGTTCTTCTTACTGGACAGGTAAACTTACATAACTGCAAAGCATGTGAAATATAGTGCCATAAGGACTGATCTGTGTCATTTTAGCTAAACTACAATAACACATGAAATGAATGCTAGACAGTGTTCAAGATAATGCAAAAAGCTCCATTCATTAGTGTAACGTAACTCGGTTATACAGAAAATATATACATTCTATTATTATAAAACAATAGTGCATCGATATATCAACATGACAGTTGTGATCACATCAATACTGAATTGTGTCAACATATTTATAATGTACAGTCTATTTTATAAACAACTACTGTCATCATCCACCAAATTTAGCTAACAGTTTTTGATAAATCTGGCTAGCTAGCTAACGCCGACATAGGCTATCGTATAAATGCAGTCAATGTATCATGCAAAGAAAAGTGATTACTTCAAACTACAGTCTCGCATAGTCAGACCTATATCCACACTTTGTTTTAGCCCTGTTCCAGCACTGGAGAGTCAAATATAATATACAGTCTCAAAGTTTGTAGTAAAACAATCATAACTGTGTAATTTTAATTATGCTTCCTCATCTGTCAGCATAATGCCGGTGGATCACGTTCAGTCTCTTTGTACGTTACGTCATTGTTTTGGTCGATGCTCGCTCGCTCGCGTCCCTATGGAGTGTGTGCACGAGCACGAGCAACAGGTAGCTGCTGCAGTTCACTTAACGGCCACAGGTGTCACTAAAAACAAGGGTTTCTGAATCTTATATACTGCACCTTTAAAATGATTGGATGTTTACATGTCTCAGATGGCTCCTTCATGTGCAAGCAGAAGCATCTCGGCTCCATCGTGCCCTGTGAAACTAATCGGCCAAATGGGTAAATGTATTGTCCGATGCCAATAATTTAAAAATACCAAATATCGGCCAGTTTATTGGCCTCGAGATGTATCGATCGACCACTATTCCTAACGTCAGGTGTTCCATAGTATGCAGTAATGGAGAGTGTTTTCAGTGGATGAGAAGCGTAAACGTAGGGAAATCAATATGATTTCAAACAACAGTGGATTAGTGTGGAAGTGGCCTTAGAAGGTAGCTACCTATTTAGTGAGTAAACAGCAAGGCAGCACACTAGTTTTGGAGCTAGAGTGTGGGATCATTAGAGGAAGGAAACCGTAGGTGTCTGTCAAGTCTGTTTCCATCTTTCCAATCATCAAATGCTCCTTTTTAGGTAGCGTAGGATCATGCTTTCCTAGCCAGACATTCACAATTCCATTGTGTGTCGTGAACTACAGCCTTAAATGAAAGAGACACCTTATCCGATTTCTACTATGACTGTCATGCTTGGATAGAGTTTCTCTCCCTGTTTGGTTCAATCTCTCCGTTTGGGTCTCAAACCCCCATCACTGAGACCCCTCCCATAAGCCTGTAACCTTACAAAGCTGCCTGCTCTCTGTCAGCTCGACATTTGATACTTGTGCTGAACAAATACGCTCTAATTTTAGCTATCTGCTTGCGTTGAACTCTGTATTATTCCCTGATGGTGCTCCTTAACCTCGCTTCGCATTACGACCCTGCTTATGTCACTCAGGAAAGGGTGGAATGTCTTTGTAGCATGCGAACGTACCACTACGGTTTGATTTCACACATGTCTAGTGTGTGTTTGTGTTCTGGGGAGTGTTATTGTTTGTTGTGTGAGGTAAGAGCAAGGCGAGATTCCATTCTGGACAATAATCTAGCGTTACATAAGCACAAGGCACAAGAAAGAACAGGAAGAGTGTTGGGAAGATGAATGCTTTCCATTGGGCTGCATTGGCCTCAAATTTCCAGAGACCAAACTTGGTGAAAGCCATTGACGGATAACTCAAGGATTCCATGAAGAGTTTTGGTTTGTAATTAGGGCAGGGTAGTATGACGGTATACAGAGGACCCAAAATTGATTTGGACTCTTAACCACACTTAAAAATGTGTCTGAATGAAATTGCATTAGATAAGAAAATTTGAGAGCAAGTTTCATCTCTGCTCAAATGCTGTTTTTCTCAGAACTCACTTCAGTAGTTTTTGCTCAGTGTCTTTGAATCAGCTGCTGTCTTGCTTCAGGCCATTCACTAGCAACATGAGACACTAATGGTTGGCAAAAGTGTCACCTGGTGCCCGCCCACCTGGTGCTTTCTTTTTATATGCTCAATGTTTTATTGTACAGCACTTTGGCGCAAGTCTGTTGCTTTTAAATGTGCTATAGAAATACATTTTGACTTGACTTGACTTCGGAAAAAAACACAGCAAATGTGCCCTCTTGGATGACCTTATGGTAGATAAAACATGATACGACCTCTACGGTGGCCCAGTGTGCAAGAAAACATGATAAAGTGCCCTCTAGGGCAGTGGTTCCCAACCTTTTTTCCAGGGGACCCCTATTTTAACCAGGGTATGGAGCTGTTTCACCATAAATGCATCACAAATTTCTGCGCGCTAGTGCCCCACCTCATGCAGCTGGTGCCCTTTTTATTTTTTCGCCCCTGCCCCACAGACAGCCTGAGTCTGCCACTGATCTTTTATACAGGTATATGTATACATGCCATAAAATCAGTGGTCATGTTGTAATTACAATTTGGGTTTTCCAGTGGACTTTGTTTAATAATAGGATCAAATGGGCAGATTTAATTCACATCAAACTTTATTGGCAAGAGAAACTTAAGTGTACAGTACCAATGCATTATTAGACACTATACATACAGATATAAAACATTGAATGCTGAAGTTTAATTTGCTGAATCTTTAAAATCTCAATTATTTTTATCTCTGGCTGCTGTTTTGTCTCTACAAGTATACCTGACAGTAGCTTGCTGAACGGCCACATCCTCCAGTCTCTTGTCACGCACATGCTGGGTCTCACTCAGGCTTTTGAAATGGGTTCAGATGAAAGTGAGCGTATTCAGGCAATGTGAACAGATACAGCAGCTTGCCCGTATTGCTTGCCCCCTTGCTGAGGAAGTCTTCATACTCTGTACAATAAATCCGCTCTGGTGTCTATTATGCCCAGGGCATGTGTTGCGTGCTATGAATAAAGGGCCAAACATACTTCACGCAAGTACGCAGACACGAGCGCTTCGCCAATGCATGGCCAACACGTGGTCCTATACAAACATTACGTGCGCTCTTGCGTTGCAGTGCCGGTTACAGACCTTGGACCACAAGGGGGCGAAAGAGTTTTTTAGGTGCCACGAAACCGGATGTGGTGGAGTCAACATGTTGACAGTTGAGGAGTGTGCTTTTGTTTTTGCTGTAAAGATGACAGAAAAATATGTTTGTGTAATCTAATTTGTTTGGCAAGACTCTCCTCAAATTGCTGCTCTGCCATGACAGTTTTGATTGAAAAAAAATATCCGCTGTAGCGCCCCTTGTGGCAACGCTGAGAATAGAGTGTGCACTTGCGTTGGGTAATGAAATGTGCTCTGACACATTTCACAACACAACGACATGTGAAATCGAGTTTGCGTAGCAAGATGTGTCTGCGATAAGTAACATGCGTAAAATATGTTTGGGCCTTAAGTGTGCACTGCTTCACACAAGCAGTTTCTGTGCGAGGAACAGAAAGTGGTGAAAAAAATTTGTGAAGTTTCACTCATTGTACAAAGGTGCCGGGGTTTGTTCTTGGCAGGCAGCAGATGCCCTAACCCCGCCCCCACCCTAATCAGAGGCTGTAGGTTGAGTAGCCTGCCAGGAACAACTCGGGACACCTTTCTCCTATTGCGTGAATTTTCAGGAAGTATAAAAAAAAAACGGATAATGCATTAATTGCGTTATTATTATTATTATTATTATTATTATTATTATTATTTTTTATTTTTTTTTGACAAAAAATATTAATCGCAGAAATTAACACTTTAAATTTCCCAGCCCAATATATATATATATATATATATATATATATATATATATATATATATATATATATACCACATTTACTAAATCTTAAGATATCATTCAGGGTTTTATATCAAGACATTTTCTGGTTTTCGTCCCTAATGCGCTCTTGTGAGTCGAACTACTTTCTTCCGCCACGGATTCAGCATGTAGTTTTGATACAGTCCGTGCCTTAGTTGCTAGTTCGAAAACGTCACTTTAGAACTAGTAACGGAGACTTGTGCTGCTTTCAGGCACTTATTGAAGTAACAAGGTAATGCGTGTGTGTGTGTGTGTGTGTGTTTGTGTGTGAGAGAGAGTGAGAGAAACGGAGAGAGATTGCGTGTGGGAATTATCTGTGTTTGCTCTGGCTCTTGTCAGCAATAACATCACTTCAAATCACAAGATGTAAATTTTAAGCATACTTCTCAGCAGCAGTGAGTGATGCCATTCTTGCATATAGCTTTTCCTCTGTTTGTTGCTCATGTGTAAGTGTGTGTCCATGTGTGAGAGTGTGTGTGAGAGCACAAGAGAGGGGGAGGGGGGCGCAAGGGTGCTTTCCACTATGGGAGGCCGATTAGGGCAAAATATGTTGAAACACTTGCACATATTGAAAGTTATTTCTAATAATATAGAAACTGTTGAGTGAGTTTACATGAAGGCTCTGTTTGTTTGTCACAACGTGAGTCTCTGTGTGTGTGTGTGTGTGTGTGTGTGTGTGTGTGTGTGTGTGTGAGAGAGAGAGAGAGAGAGAGAGAGAGAGAGAGAGAGAGAGAGAGAGGGTGAGGGTGTTTTTTTAACTGAAATTGAATAGGATATTATAGACATTGTTTGTCATTCTTATCTGATGTACTTAGCCAATGTCGTTGTTTTATTTCATTATTTTGTTGTGGTAGCCTGTAGGGTTCCAAAGTAATTTGGCAAAGTGATATGGAACCGTTATGCGGTCAAGACCTGGAAATACTTCATAACCGTGCATTTAATAATTGCACACCATAGAATGTCCGCCAACCAATCAGAATCAAGCATTCAACAGACCACTATATTGTATTTTGTATCTCTTTAAAAAATATTTAAAAAATATATTTATATACTGTTTTACTGTTTTAAGTCATATGTTTTTAGCTCAAGTGTCACACAGTAATGTGAAGCTGTTTTTGCACTGATGACAAACATAATTTATTACTTATGAATAATTGTATCTTGTGGTTTGCGTCCACAAAGTTCCAAACAAAAATGTGTTAAGTATTTAATTTACTGAATTATCCTAAATAGGCACTGAGACACAGTGAGTCAACACGATGGAGCAGGTCATATTTAATTAATTTAATATATTATTAAAAATGACCTGCTCCATCATTATATATATTTTTTTCAATTAATTTCCAGCTAAAATAATTCTGGAAAAAATAATTAAATTGTGATGTTTAGCATTACCATAATAAAGCAAATACTGATTAATCTAAAATTACATGATTCAAATAAATTATAAAATTACTCCAGAATTACTCTTGGCACAATGCAGAACTCAAACGAATGGCCATTCTGCTGTACGAGTAATATATCTCCATCAAGTGTTTGATGAGTTCACAGGAACATTTCCTACTGATTATGAACCCTGTAAGTGTTGCTGTAGTTGTAGGTCTGTCCAGAAACCAGTGGTGTAGCTGGGCATGTTGTCAGTTCTGTGGGGTTGGCGGACGCTCCCCACAGCTTAGAATACATCCAGTGAATGGTTACTGTGGTTTTCGGCATATAAAAGTCACAGAAAGCTCTGCGGCTTTCACTTTAGAGTGCGTCGATGTTTTGTGGCACTTTCCAACTTGTCATCTTTGGAAGCAAATACACAGAGGCCAATTATTAAACTAACATTTACAGAGACCACATGGGCTATTTTAAGCTGTCCAGCATTTAGAGTTGCTCAGAAGTCCAGTTGTTGGGTGAAGGTTTGGAACCGCATGCAAGAAACACTTGCTTAATGTAGCGGTAAACTATTGCGTCATATTCTGTTGAGCGTATTTATAAAATACAAATGGGTCCTTTGAATGGAGACCAAGTCACTTAGTCTTCATGGTTTCATGTCTGGTAATTCTGTGGTAAACCTAGAATGATCTTTGAATTAAAATGGAACGATTCTGTACCACAAAACGCTTTAAATGCAAGCATTTCAAATAAATAAAGATTGCTAATATACAAATGCAAGATGATTTAAGTGGTTTGACATTTCCAGTGGTGGAATACTCTTTGGTTAGCTCCAACTTCTTGATTTACACACAGTACGTTTGGCTGACTCTCAATTGCTCCCACATTTCAGTTTAACAATGCTAAATGGTACAGACGTTGAGTGTTTGTCAAACTTTGACTCCACATAAAGTAAAATCATTCTGATAAAAACAAATAATCTACAGGAGAATATCTAACAGCGAACAGATGGATTAGTTTCTAGAGATTCGCAGTGGAAATCAGGTTCTGTTTATTCTGGAATTGGTGTGTGGACAGATTCACGCTCAGGTGTTTATTGCACAGATGCCGTTTTCATACGTACAGCCTTATGGATGCATTGTTGGGCATCACAAAAATGCTTTAATGATCACATTGTATTGTGATCGCAGCAACGGAGCAGCATGAGTAATGAAACACGCTCACCTGAACCGTCCTCTCTTTGTTATGTAGCGCTGGAAAAACCGAATAATTCAAGTGAATTGGTTCTTTCAGACATTTCATGTAAATGAACCGGTGAGTCAGTTCATTCAGAAGGTTCATGTCATTGAACTAGTTCACATAAATGATTCACTTGAGCCTGTGCGCAGGCCTAAATGGACTTTGCCTTCTTTTTTGAAGTAAAATATTTATTTAATTGCTGCTGTTTATCATTATATTTAGATTCAGTTGTATAAAATAGGATGTTTTCTAGTTTTATTATATATTAAGAATACATTTATGTTCAATTTAAAGGAATGTTCTGGATTCAATACAAATTAAGCTCAATGGACAGCATTTGTGGCATAATGTTGATCACAACAAAAATGTATTTCGTTAAAATAAAGCAAAAATGGAGGTTCCAGTGAGGCACTTACAATGGAAGTCAATGGGGCCAATTTTTGGAGGGTTTAAAGGCAGAAATGTGATGCTTTTTTTTTTAGTTGTTTTAATCATAATTTTTATGGCCGTTTTAGCATATTACGGCGTTACGTCTCATTGTAACAAAGTTGTAAATTGTCTATAACTTCACACATATGCGGTTAGTAAGTGATTTTATGACAGTAAAATCATGTTAACACACATATTGTTTATGTCTTGTGTCTATACTTTTGAAACAGTGAGTATTTTAATGTTTACAGATTGACCCCATTGACTTCCATTGTAAGTGACTCACTGGAACACACATTTGTGCTTTTTTAAAGAAAAGGAGGGACGAGACAAAATGATTTTTTGTGGTAATCAACATTATGACACAAATGCTGTCGACTGAGATTAACTTGTATTGAACCAGAATATTCCTTTAATTTCATCAGCCTATTTGTTTAACCATTAGGAAAATTAACCATGGTTAATTTTTGTGGTTACTACAAATACCACATTATTATACAGTATTAAAACCATGGTTAATATATAGATATAGTGGATATAGAAGGTGATGCATTGTGGTTGTTGTGATTGGACATCAAATGATGACCCAAAACAAAATAATGAAACATTATAGTAAAACTGTTTAGGCCCAACAATGAGCAAAATGATTACATTCACATAGTCTCTTGAATTTCGATGGTTTCAAGCTCTCGGTTGCCAATATTTTCATGATCTCTTTCTCTCTCTTGTACTGTTGAGCAACATCTTTCTCTTTCATCAGGCAGTTTCAAAGGAAAAGTTCAGCTGCTTTGACCTCTGAATATCAAATATTGAGCCAAGATGACAGAATCATGGAGCAGTCAAGCGGTTTAAAGCCCTCAAGCTGTTAAAGTTCACATATCTTCTCCAAACTCTACTGATTTTCAGCTTTCTAATTATTTGGACCTCATCCTTCACTTTGATCTGAAAACAAAAGACCTAAAAGGAAATTTACAGGAACACTTGACTCTAATTCACTCTTTTCAGTATCTTCCAGCCCATAAAACCAAAGAATATGACCTTAATACTTTTGGGCCCCAAATCCAGATCCAAAAATTATCAGCAACCCTCTACGGATTCATCGGAGAAAGAATCGCCATTGGCTAGTTTTTACTCGCCATACTTTGATGACATGTAGGCATAATGCAACTAAACCGGAAAGGTGCATCTTCACATACACCGATCAGCCACAATATTAATTATCTGAGTTACCGTAGACTTTGTCAGTTCGAACCAGTCTGGCCATTCTCTGTTGACCTCTCTCATCAACAAGGCGTTTCCATCCACAGAATGTCCCAAAATCCCAGGAGATCAGCAGTTACAGAAATACTCAAACCCGCCCACCTGGCACCAACAATCATGCCACGCTCCAAATCACTGAGATCACATTTTTTCCCCATTCTGATGGTTGATGTGAACATCACCTGAAGCTCCTGACCCATATCTGCATGATTTTATGCACTGCACTGCTGCCACACAATTGGCTGATTAGATAATCACATGGATGATTGTTGGTGCCAGACGGGGCTGCATTAAATTATAAAACAAATATTTTAACATTAGACGTTAAATTTCGATTGTAAATTCACTATTGTTTTATATAGAATTGTTCTAGAGTCTATACAGTATTTTCCGCAATTACATCAGAAGTAACTGTAATTAAATTACTGAAAATTAAGAGTAATCCCTTACTTTACTTTTTTCACTGAAAAAGTAATTTAATTACAGCAATTAATTACTTAGTAATGCCTTACACCCAACAATGCCGGTGGCTAATAACAGACATATTATTGGTCGCATAGCACTAAATTTAGTCACATATGCCAGTGATTTACTCTCAATCTAGAGGGCTGATCAATCCCGTTATAATTCCCTGTTTCTAAAGATAGATGATTTTTATGAGGAAATTACTCTGTTTCAACAGTAGTGCTGTTAAAGTCAAACGTCAGTATTTCTATTGATCATACTTTGAATTAGTGACTCGAAAAAATTGTGTTCTTGCCAACTGTGTTTGTCTACGTCTTACAAGGGCTTTAGATTTGACTGACAAATGTTTATTGAATTTTCCATGAATGCCAAAACCAGTAAAATCTCAGTACAATCCTTGTGTCCACTGAATGTTTAGCATTCAGATGAGGCAATCTGGTTTTAATTGTGACATGAATGAGAGCTCATCTATCATGTCACGCTGGCTCACTCTGCACGCTCTGATTTATAGCTTTTGTGGGTTTTTGTGCTAAAAAATGGCAAACGTTTGGGTTCGTTTCAAAGAAGGCTGGGTGAATGTGTTATGGATGTAATCTGAAGTTGGATGTGTTCTCATCCTTTGCTTTCATTTAGGCTGCTGAGAGTGTTAATTTTGGATTCTGAATATGAATCTTTCACATCATGTCACCTTTCTGCTTTGGCTCTGCTTTATTTCTCCAGGTCTTCAGGGAATGAACAAGCTTTTCTTTCTTTAAACAGACACTATCTTAATAACAGAACATTGGACACTTTCACAGGCACACAAGTGTATTTGAAACCACAGCTGAGAATGTTTTTCTGATTTAAAACCGCAGAGTCTTTCTAAAGGGCAAAGCATCTGTTTCTCTCAGTTCAATTTATTGTGCTTTAAAGGCAAGGAGGTACAATTGTATCGTCAAAGCAGTGTGAAGGAAAACAAGTTGTTTAACAAGTTACATTTAAATTAAATATTAAATAATAATAATAAATTAAATAAAAAATACAGTTGCCAAAGTAGTTAGCAAATCAGATCAAATTAAATTAAATAAATACAAAATATTATAAAATAAATTAAATAAATATACAATTATATTTTATATATATATATATATATATATATATATATATATATATACACTAAAATATTAAATTAAATAATACGGCAGAAAATTCTAAATTAACAATCGGCAAATGTAGTTTTTACTCTCTCAATTTTAAATTTAAATTAAAAGTATTTTATTGGATTTATTGTGTTTACGTACAATTTTGCCAAAGCATTAATGCAAACAACAAAAGCATTGACAAGGAAAGACATTTTTAAAACCCATAACTGTCAGAACAGTATGACTAGCGCATACTTTATAAGTCTAGCTAAAGCAGAATGAATATAAACAATGACTGAAGATAAACAATGAGGTGTCATCACCGGATATGCTAAATAAGTCTATGAGGCAACAACTTTTCTCAAAAGACATCAAACATTTACCTGAAATGACTTATCCAGACATGTACCGTTATCTTGTTGATGCTGAGTGTGTCTACAGGAGAGAGGGGAATAAAATGTATCATAGTTTAGATGCTTACAGTTATTTCCTTAGTGGAAAGGTTGGGTATATTTGATAATAATACTAATACGGAAATATTTCTACCATCAAAGGAATTCAAGCTTGAAGTACCATCTTCATGCTCAGCTGGGCGGAGAGCAATGCCAAACCTCGAGATTTGTTTTTCTAAGTTTCCAACTACGTTTAATTAAAACAGCGTCCTAAAACATGATGTTTATGATGTGACACAACCAATGTGAGGATGCATGTGTACATAGACTTAGAAGAGTCCTTATAATAAATCTGCCTCGGACAGATTGACAAGTTCAGTTGCAAAATGGATTGCTGTTGGCTGCAGGCCAATGATAGGCTTATGGTCAGTAATGTGAAAATAAACAATATATTGCCTTCCAAAACCACTTTTTGTATTGCCTAATCACTGCTTTACTCGTCTGCCACAGTAATGTCATGCAAGGGCGTAGATTTGGCTTGAACGTTGGGGGGTTGCAGCGTAAAGCATTTATATGTTTCCATTGATCGTGATATAAATATATATTGAAATATTTTTATTTGGAGGCCTTTCTCAACAGATATTGACATGCAATGTATTAGATTAATTTGATTACTTAAGCAGCATATAATGTAATTAGGGGTTCAAGCCCGAAGGGCTGAAACCCTATTGTAACTGCAAGGATTTTTTATTTTTATTATTATTCTGCCCTAAAACTGATTGTGCAAACCAAACCGTAAGTCATAGAGAGCTGACTTTGAGGGAAGGTCCCCCAGAGTACTACAGCATATCAAAGTTTTGGCCCGATCTGCCTCAAGGTGGCGCTATAGTGATCATGTTTACGTTTTGGCCCATAACTCCTGAACTGTTTGTTTTATACTCAAGTGTCTTACATCATTCCTTGGCTCAAGACGAACAAAACGTATATCTCCGATTTCATTTCTGTCATGAACATTGGGGTGTGTCTACTATGAACCCTCCTGACAAAAAGTTATCAAAGGAATTTTGATTCGTCGAAGCGTTGCGAAGATATAAGCCAACGAATTGGTCAGGCGTCGTCTATTTTGTACGTATTGACCAATATCTACCAAATGAAAAGGCCAAATGTTACGAAACTTGATACACATATACAACAGCACATTTCGAGTCTGCATGCAAAATCGCGAAAAAATTCACCTATAGGGGGTGCTACATCTAAAAAAATGCTCATAACTCCGCTACTGTATTATCAATGAAGTTGAAAATTGGTATGCTTCTTGTAGGGGCCAAATGCTAACATATTCTACAATATGACTCAGACAAATAAAAAAACATGGCTGCCAGCAGCCAATCAAATTTCAGCAAAATGGCTGTATAAATGGTGTGTAAATTATTGTATATTATCCAATGTTACCTGCTATTGTGATCTACATCTAGGACTCTCTAGGTCAATAATTATCAAAGAAAAGTTGAACTTTAGTTATTTATGTAGTTATTTAGGGGTTGCATTTATCATGTGGGTTTGACCAAGTGTATCCAAAAGCCTATAATTCCTAAAATAAATATTCAAATTTCTAAAACCTTTTTGGAGACTGGGTGCTTTGTGGCTTTATAACAGTTAAAAATGACCACCATAACAATTATCCTGTTTCAGGATCGTTGAACACAAGACATCAGAGTCATATTTAACACCAGTTTGCAAATTCAGCAACTTACAAAGTACATATACATATACAAATACATACCTTTTTTGCATACTTTGAAAGTTCTTAAAAGGCTTGAACCCTGACAATTGCTGCTTGCAGCTATATTTAATTAAATATTTTTTTATCGATTTACAGTCCTCATGATTATTATTATTATTATTATTATTATTAAAACAGTCTCAAATAACGCTAAAAATAAAATTAGAATCAGGTGCCAGTAATGCTTATAAAAAATAGCAACAACGTAGCCTACAGTATCTCTCTTTCCCTCTGTCATATGCTGTATTCTCATTTACATGTTTCTCCATAATTTATCTCCATGTCAGCTGTGGAAATGAAAGTTCTCGTTTGTTCACCCTAGTAGCACAGAATGATCAGGTGATGCGTTTACATGAGTGTATGCCAGATCGGTTTGTTTCTAAAGGCATTCATCATTTCTTCATTCTTGGCTTTCTTCTCCTCCAGCTCTGGAATGTCCTGTTTTGTTTCTGTTGCTGTGGAAACGGACCTGAGAGCTTTCGGTTTGGTTGCATGAGCGAGATCACGACGTATGGCACTGTGTCACACTGAAATCAGACTACTCATGTTTGAGTGGCCCGTTACTGACATTTGCATGTGTGGAAAAAAACCCCACAATGTATTTTATTAACGTCAGAGCAACACTCTTAAAAAAAAAAACACTCAGAACAGTGTATGAGACATTTAAGCAATATTAATAGTGAAAAAAGGACTCATGGGTTTCAATAGGTTGTGTGATTCCTCTTTTAACCATGGAAAGATAATACTTAACCATGAAATTTAGTGGAACAGCTGCCTTTTCTCCATTAATCTTTATCGTAACTCCAAGAGACTTGTCAAAAGTTACAAGATTTTCCTGTCAGCATATAAAGACCACACTCAGTACAGTTTGTCACAGATTCAAACATGCGTCTCTTACGCAAACGGCCCTTTGCCAGAGTCTCCCCAACGGGCCCCACACATGTCGATTGAAATGCTGCTGTGCTTCACTTTCAGCATCTTTCGATGAATGAGTGCGCTTCTGGTCATCAAATTTAAGATATCGAGTCACAGCGAGTCAGTTGTGGTGGGTGCTTGTTAAAGTGGTTCACCAACTTTTTCAATGCCATATTTTTCCAAGAGAGACATTGTGTCATCTGTTTCAAACTTTCCAGGAATGTGAGTTTCAGGATGAACCAGGTGTTTTGCTGAAACTTGATTAGGACACATCCGTTACATTCCTTCTATCTTTGTATTATACAATCAAAGCAGTAATGTGGGAAGGTGGAGAAGTATTGTCTGTTAAAGCATGTGTTCTTTCTACTGTAAATATTGTAACTACAAAGGTACGCAGGGTTGGGAGGGTTACTTTTGAAATGTATTCCACTACAGATTACAGAATACATGCTGTAAAATGTAATTTGTAATGTATTCCGTTAGATTACTCAAAGTCAGTAATGTAATCTAAATACTTTGGATTACTTCTTCAGCACTGGTAGATTTTTTCACTTGTTTTGACTATTAAAAACTCTGCCAGTACAGTAAGACAAAATACACGTTAAAAATACATTCACTGAAAAACCTAAATATCTTATGCAGTGTTGTTTCTAAAACAAGATACATGTAATTGATCTTGTTTTAAGGATTTTTAGATATTTTTACAGGAAAACAATACAGTTTTTTTTTTTTTTAATCAAGAATATGATTTTTGTCCTAATATCAAAGGTCTTACTAGAAAAAAAGAAATTCTAACGTGAATTTTCTTGATAAAAAATATGTGATCGTGTCTGGTAACGTGCATGTAAAATGGCTAGAAATAGCATTTTAGCTTAGCGTAAAGCTGACAATTTACACAAGGTTTATTTCTATTTCTTCTGCCGCAAAATTACTTCAAACGTACTTCTCTGTCTGCTCGTATGAATGTAACGCATCATAAGAAAGTGTTTCACTACTGGAAATCTTTTCCATCTGAAAGGACTAAATATTAAATGAAACAAATGACAATAAAATGCAAAGTAATCTCTTCAGTAATCTAAATACTTTTTGTATGTAACTGTATTCTAATTACCAATGATTTAAATTGTAACTGTAGTGGAATACAGTTACTTATATTTTGTATTTTAAATACATAATCCCTTTACATGTATTCCGTTACTCCCCAACCCTGAAGGTACGGTTTGTCAAGACAAACTTCGATGTTGGCTTGAGAAAGCCTAGTCTGGAAGTTTAAAATAGTTGTACAAATTTGAGGTTTGCATGTTGTAAATTGAAAGTTCTACAGGCCTTATTGTCAAAAAGACAGATTTTTTATTTTTATTTTTTAGCGTTGCTAGGGTGTTCTGGCTAGTCACTAGGCAATTCTAAGGGTTTATAGCTGTTGATAGTTATGGCTATGTTGTTCTGGCTCTTTGCTAGGGTGTTCTGGCTTGTTGCTAGGTGTTGCTAGGGTTTTTTGGTGTGTTGCTAGGTGCTGTGAGGTTGTTTTGACTGGTTGCTTGGTGTTGGCAGGAAATTGCTAGGGTGTTTTCAATAGTTGCTAGAGTGTTCTTGGTGGTCACTGTGTTCCTAGGGATTTCTGGCAAGTTGTGAGGCGTTGCTAGGTTTTTTAGCAGGTTGCTTGGTGTTGCAAGGGTGTTTTAAATGGTTTCTAGGTGTGCTAGGGTGTTTTGACTGGTTGCTTGGTGTCGGCAGGAAATTGCTAGGTTGTTTTCGCTGGTTGATAGGTGGTCACAAGGCGTTTCTAAGGCTTTCTAGCTGGTAATAGATAGGTTGTTCTGGCTGGTTTCTAGGTGTTGCTAGGGGTTTTTGGCTGGTTGCTAGGTATTGCTAGGGTGTTTGAGCTGGTTGCTTGGTGTTAACAGGCAATTGCTAGGGTGTTCTCGGTGGTTGCTAGATGGTTGCCAGGGCATTGCTAGATGGTTGCTAGAGTGCTCTGTTACGTTACTAGCCGTTTTTCCACTATCGGGCCAGTGCGAGCCAGGGCTGTCAGTTGGGGCCAATAGCCTCGGACCTCGAATCGCAAGACCAAAATCAATCTGCATTCCCACCATCGGGCCAATAATTCCACAGCATTGCCCACAACACCTGCCTCTGCGGTGCCAACATCACACACCCCACCCATTTCACAAGCAAGAGGGAACCATGTTATCTAGTTATATAGAATATCAAGTTTATATAATATGTAAACAGCAAGATAAGTTAGCATTGATAACTCACCGGCTGTAACTGCCATGGTGTCCCGAGTGGTCCCAGCACACCATCTATGAAAGTTCACAGAACCATGGAAAGTAATTTCTTTGGGCACCGCTTTGTCCATTGGGTGTTTTAACGGATTAGTACTGTGCCCGCATTTTTTCTTTTTCTTTTTTTTCCGAACCTGTACCATTGTTCACTGGATACACAACCTGGAAAGCCTTTGACATTGATCCCACCTCAATCCATGGTTGGCGGGCCAGAGAAAGCCCCGAGGAGGCACGATGAAGCCCCTTAAGTGACAGCGGGAACGCAATTGGCCCTGGCACACACTAGCATGCCCACGTTTGGCCTGATAGTAGAAAAGGGCTGCCATTAACACTACAAGTCACTTTGAATGAAGCACTTCCCACTGCTGTTTTTAGTTGTGTTTGATACCTAAAGCCCAAAGTATTTTTCGGTCAAATGCTGAATGTCCGCGAATGCTGTGCGTCCGTGACGCAAATCTTGTCATCAGCAGAGTGCACGAGGACCGAATGCACGCAGCCTGATTTTTCTAATCGAGCATCTTTGAACACGCAGAATGCACATGCGCCCAGAAATATTTGCACTAATTAGTGGGTCCACCAAGGTGGCAACACTCACATTTGAGCCTTTGCTATCACAAATAAACACTAGAAGAAGATGTACTCACTGGTAAATAAAAGGAGACGAAGTTAAAAACAACAGCAGTGGATGTGCACGTCAAGAGTGAGTGTGAGAGGAGGTCAGGAGATACCTGTAAGTCGAGTCTGAAAGACTATAAAGACAACTTTATGGGTCTAAACTCCTGAAGAGAAATAGTCCAGTATCTCATAGCAGTCATAGCACACATGCGCCAAACACCTGTGTATGCTCGCACAGTCAAATGGAGTATACTTTGGGCTTGACAGAAAATGTTCAAACCAAAGAATATTTTTCAAACTGGTCTGTACTAAACTAGAATTAAGAAAATGTGAGTGGTGTTTGGCCATGCAAAACTCATGGCTGTAATTGGTTGTCAGGGCATTGTTATGCGGTTTCTAAGGTGTTCTGAGTGGTTTTAGCATTTTGATATGTGGTTTGCTATGGTGTTCTGGGTGGTTCCTACAAAACAGCCAACAAGCAGAAATATTCTGGTCTCTTGATATGGCTCAGGTCCCTCCTTCAATGCAAGTGTAGGGGGTTTGTTCAGTGCAGAACCTGATGTTAAGCACAAACAGTAGATGATGCATTTTTAATTAACATTTCGCTGTTGTTATGATATACAATGCACACAGCAGCTGTGTGTGGAATGGAAACTTCCCTTTGGCCTTGTTTGGAGTGGACACCACACATGTAAACACATGGATGCATTTAGCGAGATGGCAGATAAGCGTGGGGAATATGGTGGAGGCTTTGACATACGTTCAGCCAAACGCGGTTCACTGCAAGCAGATAATGATGATCCATGGGTTTATCATTAAACATCTTTATGGGGAATTTCATCTCAATTTGATTTACGTGTGATTGCAGATAATGTAGCTAATTGGGGAGGTGCACATGGAAGCGATTGGCTGCTGTCTATGATGGAACTAAAGCGAATGTTGTGACTTATTTTGTCTGGTGTAGCATAACTCACATCTTTTCTAAACATCATGTGGTGAGTTTTCTTCGTCAGCTACTCAGAACTGCTTCTCTGTAATTATTTAGATATACGGCTATAATTAAGTATAATTTCTTTCGTGCTTTTTTTGCTTTTTTTATCACGCTGTAGAACACAACATGGATTGCACAAGGCTGTTTCTTACAGCTCGCGTGAGCGCCGCGGTGCTTCATTGCAGAAGCGTAGCTGCAATTCTCATAGCTACGTGTCTGTACTGAGTCTTCATTTTCCTCTAGTTGCACAGTAAACTCATCAGGAAATACAATGAAAATGTTCTGTAAACCTATTTGTCAACACAATCTTTTACTCTGCTCGTTGTACATATGGCATCAGTTTTTCTGGCGAAATAAACACTGGAGATGCTAAAACCACAATGACTTTTATTCTCTTTCACACAAATAACTTTTCGCCCTGTTCCTTGCATAATGCTATCTGATGACATCTGAACACTTTTACTATAGCGCATGATTCATTTTAACGTTTGTATTTCATAACCAACTACATTTACAAGCTTGTTCGAGTGTGATCAATTTGCGTGGTTGCTCAACTGAGAGTGTTGCACTTGTGATGTAAACAAGATGTGAATTACGGGGGGTTTAGGGGGGTTTGACCCACCAATCAAGGCTTGAACCCCCCCCCCCCCCCCAAAGGATGTTAAAACAACATGTTGGGGGGAGTCATAGAATGTACTCGTAATATGAAGCTTTAATTGTAAATATGTACATTTCTATAGCTCTGCTTGATTTCAACTTGTAATCTGGGCCACCCCTAAAATGGGCCATACCACTGACATTGCCTGAGTGGTTAAAGTGAATGCGCGGGGGGGAAAAAGCACTTGTTCATGGATGCGCATTCTTGATTTAACACATGGACAGAGCACAGCGAATGTAAGTGTCTAAAATGCTTGTTAACAGTTCATTTGAATGATAAACTTTACCCTCTTTTTTTTTTTTATCCCCTTTTTCTTCCAATTTTGGAATGCCCAATTCCCACTACTTAGTAGGTCCTCGTGGTTACTCACCTCAATCCGGGTGGCGGAGGACAAGTCTCAGTTGCCTCCGCTTCTGAGACCGTCAATCCACGCATCTTATCACGTGACTCGTTGTGCATGACACCGCGGAGACTCACAGCATGTGGAGGCTCATACTACTCTCCACGATCCACACACTACTTTCCACACGCCCCATTGAGAGCGAGAACCACTAATCATGACCACGAGGAGGTTACCCCATGTGAATCTACCCTCCCTAGCAACCGGGCCAATTTGGTTGCTTAGGAGACCTGGCTGGAGTCACTCAGCACACCCTCGACTCGAACTCACGACTCCAGGGGTGGTAGTCGGCGTCAATACTCGCTGAGCAACCCAGGCCCCAAACTTTACCCTCTTTAACTTAATGCTGTTGATCCGAATGTGTGAAGCATGCTGTCTGCTGAAATAACGAAAAATAACTACAAATCTAATAACAAAGCTGAAATAAAAGCTTGCGTTTTACCTGCCAATCAGAAACGCTTGGAAGTTGCGTTCGTTACTATAGCAACAATAACAGGCTGTGGGCGTGTTTTCTCAGAATCATCGTTGGCTGGTAGAAAGAACAAAAGTAAAAAACTGTAGCGCTCTGTTTAAAATGAAAATAAGATAAATGTTCTCTCGTCATACATCATTAAGTATAATGAATATATAAAATCAACTAATTTTTTTGTTATAAATATCCTGATGGTAGTGCTGTAAGAAACAACCCTACTCACAAATACACTGTTTGAACCAAGAAAAGGTCAAATTATAGCAACATGGAGTGATATTTGCAACAAATAATTAAATCCTTACTTTTGAGATTTCAATCACCAGTGAAGACAACAAGAGCCAGAGGAAGAGAACAAACAGGGAAGTTTTTTACTATTTAGTGAAGAAAATTAGTTTAGGAGTAGTTGAGAAAGTGCATGATAATATTTAGGTAGTCTATCCATGGAAGTGTTGTTTGATTCATTTTTATTACATGTATCAGTAACTCATTACAATACATTTTTGTCTTGTGTATACATTAAAATGACACATTTAATTAACATGAAAAATGAACAATATTTTTACACCATTTTTAATCATGGCATGTCTATTTCTACACACACTAATACAGTTTAATAGTAAAAATTAACATCATTAAGAACTAGCACGAACTAACAATGAACAATATTGTATGTATAAATTAACATACACCAAGAATTCCAAGATGAAGGAATGCATGAAAAATATTCATTGTTATTTCTTGAAACCTCATTTGGAATGTAATGCATGTTACATTTGCTGTGTTAACATATATATCCTTAACGTAAAGTGTATAATTAAATCATAAACCCTAACAACAACAACCCCCGCTCTGACCGCTGACTCCCCTGAAGGTCATTGTGTAATTCGCACTCTGGATGTAAAGGAGCAAGGTACAAGTCCTGAAGAGCATGTGAGTCGACATGCAAGCCAAAAGTGTCAGAAGCACCACAAAATGACGTGGTTGTGTCTTTTGTCTCACATTTGCTTTTTATGACACTATCGGTTAGGTTTAGGTGGGGAGGTCGGTTTTGTTGATTTAAAACTCGATAGAGCATTAACCCTAAAAACTGCATTTGTTTGGGAGAACATTTAACTCTCTTTTATGTCCACACAGTGGACATTTTACCTTGGAACTGCGGCGATACATGTAATTAAAAAAAAATAACAATAAAAATAAAAAAACAGTCATGTTATTTTTAGCATATCATGCTGAATCTTTTGCAATATGCTATAGGCTTTTTTTTCTCCCCAATTTGGCATGCTCAATTCCCAATGCGCTCTAAGTCCTCATGGTGGCGTAGTGACTCGCCTCAATCCGGGTGGCGGAGGACGAATCTCAGTTGCCTCTGCGTCTGAGACCATCAATCTGTGCATCTTATCACATGGCTTGTTGAGTGCGTTACCATGGAGACATAGCACGTGTGGAGGCTTCACACTATTATCCGTGGCATCCACGCACAACTCACCACGCACCCCACCGAGAGCAAGAACCACATTATAGCGACTACGAGGAGGTTACCCCATGTGACTCTACCCTCCCTAGCAACCGGGCCAATTTGGTTGCTTAGGAGACCTGACTGGAGTAAGCACACCCTGGGATTTGAACTCGCGACTCCAGGGGTGGTAGTCAGTGTCAATACTCACTGAGCTTCCCAGGCCCCCTATGCTATAGGCTTTTATGAAGAAACATAAAATAAAGAAATGAACTGCTCACCCATTGTTGTCTGTCAAGTTTAATGCAGTTAACACATGCAGTGACAGGCACACAGACACAGTTTTTATTCAGTAAATCTGACTAAATTCAGACAATTTAAACCATTTATATCTAATCTTTAGGGTTTGGTTTCCATTCTGTGCAGATTAATTACCATTCTGATGTGTGTGATCCTCCTTCACATGGTCAGCTTCATGATAATCAAGTTTGTAATTTCTTAATGGCCCACTCCCAATAACCCTTTCATAATTTATGGCCGTTTTCACAGGGAGTACTCAATGTAGTAACCCAGAAATAACTTTGCACCGCAGTGTTGCTTATTCAAGCTCTTTAAAACAGACTTTACTTTTTAAAATTTTCTGGACTGTATCCACTATTCCCTCATTACACTCTTGATTTCTGCATCCTTTTTGGTTTAAATTGAGAAACGATGAGTCTGAGGAGCTCAAATTAAGTTTTAGATTACTGACTGCCTCGTGTAAATGTCACAATGGTCGGCGAGTATCGTAGTGATTGTGGCCTGTTTTTGGGTTACTCTGTCAATGTGGAATTGCAGTGTATCGTGCAACCTCATTTTGTGATAAATGTGTGTGTGATGTGGTCAGACGGCTCTAAAAGGAGAACGGCCACAGAACTTTGGTATTGTCGTTGCTGAGCAACCGCTCATTATCGTTTACTGCCGGTATAAAAGCATCAGCGCCGATTCTGTGGCATGTTAACCGTCTGCCAAGTGGAAGAGGGCAAATATCTCATGAGCCAAATGCAATGAGATGTAATGAGAAGCATTCAAACAAAAGGATATTTGTCCTATTCATTTCATTTCAGGTGGTAACAAACACAAAATGTTACGAAGGAAAATGAAATTCTGACTCAACTGGAAAACTTCACACATGTCGTGACTCTCAAAGCACGCAGTGTGCTCAAAAAAGGGCCAACTTGTTAACCTCTCTTTTAAAATTGGAACCAAAGAGCTCTGTTTTAAAACATAGTGAGCTGCCTACGTAAGACAGGAGACTTTATTTTCCCTCTAAAAACTACCAAAAAAAACATGATTACTACAGTTTTACTATAGTAACACCATGGTTAATCTGTGGTACAAATTAGGGCTGTGCAATATTGACATAAACAATTATTTATTTTTGTATTATATTTTTTTGATTGATATTGCGATTGTGATTTTAAAGGAATATTCCGGGTTTTATACAAGTTTAAACTCAACCGACAGCATTTGTGTCATAATGTTGATTACCACAAAAATTACATTTTGACTCGTCCCTCCTTTTCTTTAATAAAAGCACAAATGTGTGTTCCAGTGAGACACTTACAATGGAAGTCAATGGGGTCAATCTGTAAACATTAAAATACTCACTGTTTCAAAAGTAAAGACACAAGACATAAACAATATGTGTGTTAACATGATTTTACTGTGATAAAATCACTTACTAACCACATCTGTGGAAAGTTATAGACAATTTTTACAACTTTGTTGCCATGACGATGTAATGTCAACAAACCTTAAAACCCTGACTGTAAAAATTCAGATTTAAACAATTAATTTTAACTGTTTAATTAAACAGTAGACCTCAGATAATGCACAAGTTCATTTTTGCTTTTTTTTTTCTCCCCAATTTGGCATGCTCAATTCCCGATGCACTCTAAGTCCTCGTGGTGCGTAGTGACTCGCCTCAATCTGGGTGGCGGAGGACGAATCTCAGTTGCCTCCACGTCTGAGACCGTCAATCCGCGCATCTTATCACGTGGCATGTTGAGCTTGTTACCGTGGAGACGTAGCGCGTGTGGAGGCTTCACGCTATTCTCCGCGGCATCCACGCACAACTCACCACACGCCCCACCGAGAGCGAGAACCACATTATAGTGACCACGAGGAGGTTACCCCATGTGACTCTACCCTCCCTAGCAACCGGGCCAATTTGGTTGCTTAGGAGACCTGGCTGGAGTCACTCAGCACACCCTGGATTCAAAATCGCGACTCCAGGTGTGGTAGTCAGCGTCTTTACTCTCTGAGATACCCAGGCCCCCCATTTTATGCTTTTTTTAAAGAAAAGGAGGAACGAGTCGAAATACGATTTTGTGGTAATCAGCATTATGACACGAATGCTGTCGTTTGAGTTTAAATTTGTTGAACCCGGAATATTCCTTTAATTGCAGTTACGGCAAATGTTTTTCCTTATTCACACATTTTACATTCAGAAATGTATTTCAGTGTTCAAAATCACATTTCAAGAGGGAAAAAACTTGTCTTTGCATAAACGATAGATGATAGTGTTGATTATTTCTTTGCGCCTTTTTGTTTTGCTTTATTCTTTATTCACCTTCCCAATTTCTGTTCTCACATCGTGATCTTTTTTTGCGCACTGCGTTCTGATTGATGAGATCTCATTAGTATGCACCGATCAGAATGGCGAATTTAACATCACAGAATTCCGTGACAAAAGAAAGAAATAAAATTGCAACTTGTATGCGATTTAGAAATTGCACATGCACGTGTCACAGTTTTATTGCAGTTTTGATTAACTGTGCTACCCAAGTGCAAGTATGGTTTTAAAAAATTTGGTTACTCTAGTAAAACCATAATTCATTTTGATAAGGGATGGATACAAAATATTGCAAACACAGAATAATTGTGAGTTTTTGAAACGTTTTGTGAAGGAACACAGAACTATTTCAGAAGATAAATTCTCTCCGTACAGTTCAGAGTACTGCATTGTTAACTAAGCAACATGCTAATGACGAGTCTTAAGTGCACTTACGAAGCGCGCTATTCGTATGATGCATAGAGTTGCTATCTATCTAGAGGGCTTCAAAACTCTCTCTTGTGAGGTTATTTTTCAGTTAGGATGCTGCTTTTGATGGTAGCTGCCTATGGAGGGAGTACACAAGACAGCTTACTAGGTTTTTGGTGCAAAGCCATGGAATTATGGTGTCTAAAATAAGTCAAAGGAAACATAAAGAGAAACAGTGAGAAATGTTGAATAATTTTGGATGTAGTTATCCTCTGTGGACGGATTTGATCCTTGTTGCCTTCAGTTTTACGAGGCTGAGGTTTAGTTTATGACGTTAATAAAATAAATTACTACTAGTACTCCTGCGAATGCTAAGCCATGTGCTAGTGTGTGTCTGTATAGTATATGTTAAGAAGGCATTTTAAAGTGTTTCTCTGACCTTTTGACCCCACAACTTTCTGATTTTTCCACATTTTTGTGTGGTGGGGTCTCCTTGGGACTTTTGGGACTGCAGTTGTTGTTGTTGATCTAAAAACTCATTTTTTTAAGGGATGTGCACTGAATTAGTGTGTGTGTGACCTCATCAGACTCACAGAGGCACTCTCTTGTGGCCAGGCCCTTTAGTTTTGTAGTTTGTGTTACTTGATTAAGCGATAAGTCACATTTTCAAACTTGCTTATGAGTAAACGTTCTATATGAGTAAACCAACTAAAATTTCGATTTATCTGATGGACTTTTAGAAAATGGAAAAAAAAAGAGAAAAAAGCTAAATGTTTTTGACAGGAGCAAGTGTTTATATCTTGAGTTCTGCATCATTGTTCATGTTTTAAAGGTGTTGGCTGTGAGCTGAGCAAGTCTCAATCTGACTCAGGAGGCGGGCACGTACTTTAGTACTTTAGTTTTGTGTTGTTGCCTGGCAGGAGTGAACTACACAAGTGCTGAATGATTGATATTCTTCATGCATGGTTGCGTAATCCATCGCATCATGCACACCTGCTGCTGAGTCTTAATGAATCACTCTTGTCCAGACACATGAAGACACTCAGAGACAGTCTGATTCCAGAATAGTTTTCTGTGTCTAAGTGAAAGTGAAGCAGAAAGTTCTAACAGGACGTTTTGTTTTATTTGATTTTTTATCCCCTTTTCTCCCAATATGGAATGCCAAATTCCCACTACTTAGTAGGTCCTCATGATGGTGCGGTTACTCACCTCAATCTGGGTGCTGGTGACAAGTCTCAGTTGCCTCCGCTTCTGAGACCGTCAATCCGTGCATCTTATCACGTGACTCGTTGTGCGTGACACCGCGGAGACTCACAGCATGTGGAGGCTCATGCTACTCTCCACGATCCACACACAACTCACCACACGCCCCATTGAGAGCAAGAACCACTAATCATGACCACGAGGAGGTTACCCCATGTGACTCTACCCTCCCTAGCAACCGGGCCAATTTGGTTGCTTAGGAGACCTGGCTGGAGTCACTCAGCACGCCCTGGATTTGAACTCGTGACTCCAGGGGTGGTAGTCAGTGTCAATACTCGCTGAGCTATCCAGGCCCCCCTAACAGGATGTTTTGAACACTTAAAGTATTCTGTAAACGATGACGCTCACCTGTCTGCTCTCTCAGGATCACAACACATTTTGATGGCAGCAGACAGAGCTGTTTAAACAAAACAGTACCATTCATGATTTTTGATTGTTAAAGTTTGCTGTATAGGTTTACAGTTTACTGTTCTCTTTAGAGACATTTGGACAGCTAGTTCGGATCTTTTGATATCCCTCTCAATTTTCCTCTGAGCTGTGAATTAAAACACTTCTCAGTCAATGCATTTACACATTTTTAAGTATATTTCCTGGTTCAAAACTCTTTTAAATAATTAAGCACATAATTTATTTAGTTGGCAAGTTACATAAGTATTTCGTTTTAATTATTTTTATTTGTTTTATTTATTTATTTATTTTGCTCTTCTTTGTTGTTGTTGTTTTTTGTATTTTGCTTTGTAGCTATTTTTTGTATTTTTAGTTGTTTTGTGTTTTGTTTTTGGCATTTTGCCACTGTATTAAAGCTTTGATCATCTTGAAGTTAATACATTATTTTTATTGTTGTTTTGTTTGTTTTGATTTGTTGCTTTTTGTTTTGTTTTTTGTTTTGTTTTTTGTCTTGTCTTGTTTTTGTCTTTGTTGCTTTTTTGTTTGGTTTGGTTTTGATTGATTTTGTTTTGTTGTTTTGTTTTTAGTTGTGTTTTGTGTTGTCTTGTCTTGTTTTTGGTTTGTTACTTTTTTGTTTGTTTTGGTTTTTATTTATTTGTTTGCTTTTTGTTTTGATTGGTTTTGTGTTTTTTTTTTTTTCCGGTTTGTTACCCTTTTGTTTTTGTTGTTTTTTGTTTGGTTTTGTTGCTTTTGTTTTGTTTTTTTGTTGTTTTTTTTTTGTTTTTTGTTTGTTTTGGTTTGTTTTAGTTTGGTTTGTTGCCTTTTTGTTTTGTTTTGTTTTTTGGTCTTGATTTTGTTTGTTGCTTTTTTGTTTGGTTTGGTTTTGTTTTGTTTTTGGTTGTGTTTTGTTTTGTGTTGTCATGTTTTTGGTTTGTTACTTTTTTGTTTGTTTTGGTGTTGATTTGTTTTTTTTTCCTTTTTTTTCTTTTATTGTTACCATTTTGTTTTGTTTTTGTTGCTTTTGTTTAGTTTTGTTGCTTTTGTTTTGTTTTTTGTTTTGTTTTAGTTTGGTTTGTTGCCTTTTTGTTTGGTTTTGTTTTGTTTTTTGTCTCGATTTTGTTTGTTGCTTTTTTGTTTGGTTTGGTTTTGATTGGTTTTGTTTTGTTTTTAGTTGTGTTTTGTGTTGTCTTGTATTTGGTTTGTTACCCTTTTGTTTTGTTTTTGTTGCTTTTTGTTTGGTTTTGTTGCTTTTGTTTTTTGTTTTTTGTTTTGTTTGTTTTTTGGTTTGTTTTAGTTTGGTTTGTTGCCTTTTTGTTTGGTTTTGTTTTTTGTATTGATTGTGTTTGTTGCTTTTTTGTTTGGTTTGGTTTTGTTTTTAGTTTTAGTTTTGTTTTGATTTGGTTTGTTACTTTTTTGTTTGTTTTGGTTTTGTTTTGTTTGCTTTTTGTTTTGTTAGGTTTGTTTTTGGTTTTTGCCTTTGTTTTTGTTGCTTTTTGTTTGTTTTTGTTGCTTTTGTTTGTTTGTTTGTTTTAGTTTGGTTTGTTGCCTTTTTGTTTTGTGGCCTTTTGCCACGTTATTGAAGCTTTTGAAGTGTCTCTGTAGCTCAACTTGGGGAACATGATACTTGTGAAGCCAATGTCATGGGTTTGATCCCCAGGAAAATACATGCTGGTAAATTTATATCTTGCATGCACTGTAGGTTAAATCAGAGAACAGTGTCTGCCTAATGAATAGATATTAAAACAACCACAATCATACAACAAACGGTTCTCTGCTTGCTGTACATGCATAACTTGCATAACATAACTTCTCAGGCCTACTAGAAACCTGCTCTCTTCTACAGCACTCAAGAAGATGTACAGTGTTTTGTTTGCCTTTGTTTAAATCATTCAAGTTTAGACTCGTCTGTAGTTGTCTGGTGAGGTATTGGGTTGTTTATTAGTCCAGACAAGATCACAAACCCCCCTCCAACTCTAACAAGAGTGAGGATTATTTCTGAGACTGAGTCTAATAGCCCGTCAGGTCTAATCTGATAAAGTAAACAGCTCTGCAGTTTTGTGGAGCTCCAAACCACAATTTAAAGCTCCTCATAAATTACCCACGCTGCAGCTGGGCTCTAGTGTTCTGCCTTGTCTGCAGCAGGTAGTATTTCATCAGCGTCTGCTCCTGTGAGCGTCTCGCTACATTCCGCATCAAAGGTTTGTGTTCGCCTATGGATCCATCTTAATTATTTCACTCACTGGGTTAAAGATCATTGGCCAATCTGTCATTTGTCAATCCTAGATTTTTGCCATCCGCTTCTGTGTGGGTTTGATTTTAAAGCCAGTTTTTTTAACTGTCCGAGGCTGCTTTTAAGTCTGGAGATATATTGCATACTTCCCATTTTTACATCAAAGTGAGTGTGGTGAAGTGGAGTATGATATGGCTGGGCTCTTTGAGCATTAGTGGCTTCAGTTTTAAAGCAAACTAACATCAAAACTAACTAACGTGAAAACAATGTGACTTTGTTAACCTCAGCTGTACTGTTCCAAAAATGCACTTTCCTGTTAAAACATTGAAAATTACTGTGTAGTACAGCTTAGTTTACACCTGGTATGAACATCTGTATCGGGTGATCCAATCACAAGTGGACAGGGCTAAATACAGAAGTAAACACGGTGCAAAACGTTTTTTGATGCGATCTCTTAAATCACATTCAGAGGTGGTCAGAAACGTTAGTGACCACATGTTTTGATGCGTCCTGGACAACAGCGAAGGACTAATCTCCTGTCAATCAAACACTGAGCTACAACAAGGATTTTAAACATTGACGGTTATGTGTGGCTTAAAAAAATATGACTGGCCCAAACATATATACATACACAAGACTTCATGGAACTTCTTCAGTTTGTCTGATATCAACATGCAGTGACACAGCTCATGTGAAGCTCAGATAATACAGGCACTGGAAAAAAATAATGAGCATTCCACTTAATGTCAAGTTTGCACTAATACGGATGGTTATAATTGGTGTAAACAGGACCTTACCTGTGTGTGTGTGTGTGTGTGTGTGTGTGTGTTGTGTTTTAGCTGACAGATGGAGGGAAAGCGGCTAAAGCTAAGATCAACGTTGGAGACGTTGTGTTGTCTATCGATGGCATCGCCACAGACACCATGACACACCTGGAGGCCCAGAACAAAATCAAAGCTTGTATGGGAAACCTGAACCTATCACTGCAGAGGTAAGACAACACACATACATACACACACACACACACACACACACACATACAGTGTATACACACACACACACACACACACACACACACAGTACACACACAAGCTCACACATAC